>NC_141059.1:965000-1192500 GCF_041138505.1 Cibotium barometz
GACCAAACTGATCTGGAAAATTCTAGAATCAGTTGGCTTGGTTAGAGGCTCACTTTTTCCTATAAATAGAAGCCCTCCCCTTTGTTGAAACTTAATAGTGTTTTATGCACTGTTACTCTGCTCCTCCCAAGCCAAGAATTGTGAATTTATTAATAATTCACTAGTTTTTGACATTTCCCTCTTCCAAAGATTAGTGGCCACTCTTGTTACAAACAAGAGTTGAACCCTCAAACCATCAAGCCAAAGGAAAGCTCCAAGAAATTATGTAAGTAGAGATTCTTGTATTTTTCTTTATTGATTTTATGTTTTTCTAATGTTTATGATTGTTTGAAGTGATAAATGGATGTTATGCGTTGATCGAAAGACTTTTTCCCTCTCTCTTCTTAGAATCAATCCTTCTTTATTCTAGTTAAGTGAAAATTATTGGAATTAAACTTTTTATAATGTTTTCTCTTTTATAAGTGAATTTTGAATAGTATAGATTACTTTAAATCAATTAGAGTTAATTTTTAAGACAAAATTAAGTTTAAAAAAATTTAAAAAATGGTCAGCCATACAAAGGAGGTTATGGTAAATTTTTTGGAAATAAGAATTATCTTTTATTATGCTAAAAGAGTAATTCCTATCAATTCTATACTCTAAAAGTGTCATTTTCATGCATAGAAGATGCATATTGATTATTATTATTCTTATGCATAAAGGAATAATTTTCTTTTATTATGAAAGTGTTACTTTCATCAAAATAGATTTTTATGCATAAAGAAATAATTTTCTTTTATTATGAAAGTGTTACTTTCATCAAAATAGATTTTTAGGCATAAAAGATTATTATTTTATTGTAAAAGTGTTACTTTTATCATATTTGATTTTCATGCATAGAGGTATGCATAAAAGATTATTATTTTATTGTAAAAGTGTTACTTTTATCATAATTGATTTTCATGCATAGAGGTATGCATAAAAGATTATTATTTTATTGTAAAAGTGTTACTTTTATCATATTGATTTTCATGCATAGAGGTATGCATAAAAGATTATTATTTTATTGTAAAAGTGTTACTTTTATCATAATTGATTTTCATGCATAGAGGTATGCATAAAAGATTATTATTTTATTGTAAAAGTGTTACTTTTATCATATTTGATTTTCATGCATAGAGGTATGCATAAAAGATTATTATTTTATTATAAAAGTGTTACTTTTATCATATTTGATTTTATGCATAAATAGGATGCATAAGAAAAATTCTTTTATTCTAAAAGTGTAATTCCTACTAAATTGGATTTATGCATGGAAAGATGCATAAAGAAATCTATTTTAGTTCAAAAGAGTTATTTTCGTCAATTTTGATTTTATGCATAGGAAGATGATTTGATTTTCTATTCAAAAGCATCATTCTCATTTAAAATGAATTTATGCATAGGAAGATGCATAAAAGATTGATTTTTATTTCGAAAGTGTTAGTCTCCTTTAATTGGAATTTATGCATAAATAAATGCATAAAGAAATCTTATATCGAAAATAAGAATTCTCTTGTATTCTATAAATAGATATGAGGATGTGAAACGAATCAATTAGATGAAAATGAACGAGGAATAGATGGAGATGTATGTATGTGAAAGAATAGATGTAGTTATATGTATGTGAAAGAAATGATGTAGATGTGGAATGTGGATATGGATGTATGGATAAGAATGTGAATGTGAATGCGAATGTGGATGTATGTGAATGTGAATGTGGATGTGTGAATGTGGATATGGATGTAGATATGGAATGTGGATGTGGATGTATGTAAATGTGAATAAGGATGTGGAATGTGGATATGGATGTCTGGATGTGAATGGAATGTGGATGTGGATGTATGTAAATGTGAATAAGGATGTGGAATGTGGATATGGATGTTTGGATGTGAATGTGAATGTGAATGTGGATGTATGTGAATGTGAATGTGGATGTGTGAATGGGGATATGGATGTAGATATGGAATGTGGATGTGGGTGTGGAATGTGGATATGGATGTATGGATGTGAATGTGAATGTGGATGTATGAATGTAGATGTGGATGTGGATGTATGAATGTGGATTTGGATGTAGATGTGGATGTGGATGTATGAATGTGGATTTGGATGTGGATGTATAAATGTGGATGTGAAAATGGATGTATAAATGTAGATGTGAATGTGGATGTACGAATGTGGATGTGTGTGTGGAATAATGAACGCAAATATGAATGTGAATGGATATAAAGTCGATATGAGCGAATGGATGAGATGAGATGTCATGTGAATCAGAATGTGAATGAATAATATAAGATCTCAACGAATGAGATATAATGAGAAATGGATGTGAGGAGACGTAATGTAAATTAAGAAAGATAGGAATGGATGTTATGTAAAGTGAATGAATCCTATGTGATGGAATAGAAAATGATGTATCTAGTCAAGAATGGATACATATATGAATTGGAAGTGGATTAAATAATATGGATTAATGTGGAATAATGTGGAAAGACGAGAGTTCAATATAGAAACTGTATTTGTGACCTGTTTGTAAATGATGACTGTTTTATGTCAAGAATGTTGGGGAAGCATTTTGACCATCTTGTGATTAAGGTCGTGGAGACCTAACTAATAAAGTTGCAACTGCTGACGGAGAGTCAATGGAGGACGTCTCGCGTAGCAAGGTCGGCCGAGGTCTTGACCAGCCTTGGTTTGATTTAAATGGTGAGCTTCCGGTACAGTGGATGAGGGACCAAGGAAGCGGCCTATGAGTGAAGCGCTAGGTGACCTGCGAAGGATCCTAGAGGGTGCTGACCATACGATGCTCGGGCTCTGGGTTGCCAAAGATACTCACACGTGCGTCGTGGAAGATGTTGGAACAAGGAGTAAGAGTTGTTTTCTGAAATCGGGCATGGATCTGGTTGATTGACCTTGTTGGTCCTCAACGGATGAGTCCATGGCTCTCTTATATGGAACTATTGATTGATCTTGCTGATCTTGAACGAGGATTCCATCTTGATTTTTATATGTGAAAATATTGTCGGGTACTATGAGCTAGGAACTATTGAAAAGGCCCCTAAGTGAACAGGTGGTGAGCGTTCTGGTTGCCAATGATGCCATAAGTGCACCGATGAATGTATGATTGGAAATATGGATTCAACCAGAGATTTTGAGGATTGTCATCAGTGACATAATGGTTTCATTAAAGGATTGTTTTAAAGTTAGCTGATGCTGAGAAAAAGGCAATTTCATATTGTGTAAGTGGTGTGACTAGTTTTATGTTTGCATGAACTTTTGGCTAGGGGGCCTGTGGTACCCGGGACAAAACCTAACCAAATTCCTAATTGGATCCCATGACTACAGTGGTTGGGCGGTTGGCTAACCCATGGGACTGGATGGGGTTAGGCTGGACTGATGGATCCTTAAATCGAGACTCAATTTCTGTTTAGTTCAATAGATGAAGTAAATCCCGGACAAAAATTGTTCTATGGAAAAAGGATCAACGGCTGTGCCTCTCGATGAGGAAAAAAGCGTTGGTCTCTATGATCCAAGTGCAATCTGTCCCTTGATCTAACTATGGAACTTATGAGTTCGATCAGATCAGTTCAGTTAGTTAAGGCTTTTGACTATGTTAGGAAAAAGTTATCCTGGTGGAATCGCCTGTGCTTTCCGAGCAAAGGAAGTTTTTCGGGCAAAGGAAGTTTTTCGGGTTCGGTTTTGGAAAAACCGATGGATTAGTCTCTAGTCTGGATATCCGTGGGGGCGAGGCCCCGAGTGTGGGACCCTACCCAATGCAAGAAGTGCTACTTCCACTGCTAGCACCCCCGAATCCGTTGCACGGTGGGGACAGGGATCTCACAGTTGGTATCAGAGCTATTTGGCTAATGAGGATCAACCGAGAAGCCAATTATGTCAAAAATTTATCGAGAGGCACTAAAAGGTTGTAATTGTGTGATAAAATTCATACAATTTGATATTCAAACTGAAATTCGTAAATTGGTAATTGGGTCTTCAGACAAAAGTACCGCAATTGTATGGAATCCCTGGCTTGCTTGAGGCCTAGACATGATGGTATTTACCTTATAGTTCCAAGAACCATAACTCTTCGTATATACCGAGGGTATAACTGCAGCTCTTTACTGGTTGTATATACAAGTAAATCTAAGACTTGAAATTATAAGCATTAATGCTATCCAGTTGATGAATTCGAATGTGGTTGATATGATTTTTAAATTCTGGTTGAGAACTGATGAGTTGATTTGGATTCTGATTGAAAAATGATGATCCCTGAAAATTGGTTGAAATGTAATAAGCTGAGCAAAACCGCAATGAGGATGAATGGGACGAGTCTCTGTGATAATGTTTGTAGAGCCGGAATGACGTTAATGACTTTAGTCAATCACTATGAGATTAGTGGATTGTGCTGGCAGATTGCTAACTTTTGATCAGTGGATCAAGTTAAGGGATGATAAATTAAAAATCTAAAAAATTGAAATCCCCATGGAGGACTGTTCAGATGGAAAAATTTAGTCTAATGGACCATTATTGTGATAAAGATATTAATGAGATATTCTGAATAATTTGTTATCTGATAATGCATTCTATATGAGTATCTTTATCCCTTGATTATGTGGGGAGCCGACCTATTTAGAGAACCCCGGAATCAGTTGAATCAAAACTCGGATTGAATCATAAATAAAGAGACTTGACAAGAATTTTTGTATTGATAGGAACATGGACCGAGGTCGTCGTGGTAGAAATGTTAAACCCCAACTCGATGAAGAAGAGCTTGACCTGGATGTTCGTAAAACTCTTCATAGTTCGCAGCCTCGACCTTTCAAGGGTGAAGGGGAAAACTTGGGTGAGACTGTGGAGAAGTGGATCGAATCAATGGAAGAATACTTCGATGTCACCGGGTATAATGAGAACTTGAAAAATGGCTCTTGCAAGGCTAAAGACAGTGGAGATAGCTAGAGTGGCGTGGAGAAACCATTGCGAGACAAATCGTCTCGACCGAAATACCCAAACTTGGACCGATCTCAAGGCTTACCTCAGAAAGAGGTTTTGTCCCCCAGGCTTTCTTGAAATTAAGATGAATGAGTTCTTGGAACTAAAATAGGAAACCTGAAAAATTGAAGAGTACCATCAAGCTTTTGCCCTTCTCCTTAAATATTCCCCTCAATTGCATGAAGAGCAGCTGATGGCCAGGTTCATTTGGGGAATGAACGAGCCATTAGATTCTTTAGTCAAGAATGCCAAACCTATTTCCATGGCCGAAGTAGTTCGGATGGCGAAGGATTTCGCCAAAGCCTTTGATGTGTCAAAGTCCCACCAAAGCCAGCACCATCGCCTTTCAAAAGATTTTTATTTCCACAAGGTGATTCTAGCCTTCCTCCACCTAAGAGATATCAGGGTCAAACCCAGGATATGGGAAGTTCCAAAATAGAAGAAATGTCCTTTTCTCGAAACTCAATCCCCTGGAATTCAACTTCAGAAGTTCCACCCTTGAGCAAGAAAGTGAAATGCTATAATTGTCAAGGATTTGGACATCGCAGCATGGATTGCCCAACTCCTTTTGGATCAAGGTTTTCAGGGCAAGAATATCAGGGATCAAGATTCCAGACTCCAGCCCCTTCCGTCCAGAGTAATCACGGTTTTTATCCGCCAAAATCAGGGAAGTCCTAGAGGTAGACCCTCTATCCAACCTGCAGTTTCAACCCAAAGTAATGCAAGACCTCCACCTCAGAATAGGGGAAGTCAAAGAGAGTTGTTCCCAAATCGGCCGTCCACTTCCAAAGCAGTAACGCTGGAAGTGATTGAAGAAGAAGAAGAAGATGAAAAAGATCATACTCCACATGCGAGATGAGGACATCTCGCCTTTTTTAAGTGGGTTAGAATGTAAGATTCCTCCCCCCAGCCCTCATGATGTCCAGTATCTTCCCCTGTAATTCATTCCCCTCTTCAGAAATATAAAAGATCTTGTTTCTACCTGTTTTGGCCTAGAGAGAGAAAATATTCTAGAGAGATAATATTCAGATTTTAAATATTTTTGGATAAAAAAATACCTCATCTTATTAAAATAAGTTCTCTTGAAACAGAAGTTCAAAAAGATTTTCAGAAGGTGCATTAGAAATTAAGTATAATCTGTTCAAGAGGCATTAAACCCTGGAGGTGAAGATTTTTTCAAAATCTTAAATTAAGGTTTCTATGGACCAATAAGATTCATCCAAATGTAGGGAGGAGATAAATAGAAGAATAAAAGGAAAATCCCCCAAAAATGAGTAAATACTCATATAAGATGAAGAGTTGACAAAGGACAAGGTTAATAGTTAAAAAAGAGAGATATTTAGATGAAATGATGCATTTTTGACACCTCTGCATGGGGGAATTCCCCTCATGAAGAGGGCACCTATTTCACATGCTTGAATGAGTTTCAAACTCCCAAATAATGAGATATTTTCATCTCTCCTCTCTCCTGTTTCAACTAGATCCAAAAAGTGACCAAAACTGACCCAAAAATGGTCAAAAATTGACCAAACTGATCTGAAAAATTCTAGAATCAGTTGGCTTGGTTAGAGGCTCACTTTTTCCTATAAATATAAGCCCTCCCCCTTGTTGAAACTTAATAGTGTTTTATGCACTGTTACTTTGCTCCTCCCAAGCCAAGAACTGTGAATTTATTAATAATTCACTAGTTTTTGACATTTCCCTCTTCCAAAGATTGGTGGCCACTCTTGTTACAAACAAGAGTTGAACCCTCAAACCATCAAGCCAAAGGAAAGCTCCAAGAAATTATGTAAGTAGAGATTCTTGTATTTTTCTTTATTGATTTTATGTTTTTCTAATGTTTATGATTGTTTGAGGTGATAAATGGATTTTAGGCCTTGATCGAAAGGCTTTTCCCCTCTCTCTTCTTAGAATCAACCCTTCTTTATCCTAGCTAAGTGAAAATTGTTGAAATTAAACTTTTTATAATGTTTTCTCTTTTATAAGTGAATTTTGATTAGTATAGATTACTTTAAATCAATTAGAGTTAATTTTTAAGACAAAATTAAGTAGGAAAATTTAAAAAATGGTCAGCCATATAAAGGAGGTTATGGCAAAATTTTTGGAAATAAGAATTATCTTTTATTATGCTAAAAGAGTAATTCCTATCAATTCTATTCTCTAAAAGTGTCATTTTCATGCATAGAAGATGCATATTGATTATTATTATTCTTATGCATAAAGGAATAATTTTCTTTTATTATGAAAGTGTTACTTTCATCAAAATAGATTTTTATGCATAAAGAAATAATTTTCTTTTATTATGAAAGTGTTACTTTCATCAAAATAGATTTTTAGGCATAAAAGATTATTATTTTATTGTAAAAGTGTTACTTTTATCATATTTGATTTTCATGCATAGAGGTATGCATAAAAGATTATTATTTTATTGTAAAAGTGTTACTTTTATCATATTTGATTTTCATGCATAGAGGTATGCATAAAAGATTATTATTTTATTGTAAAAGTGTTACTTTTATCATATTTGATTGGATGTGAAAATGGATGTATAAATGTAGATGTGAATGTGGATGTACGAATGTGGATGTGTGTGTGGAATAATGAATGCAAATATGAATGTGAATGGATATGAAGTCGATATATGAGCGAATGGATGAGATGAGATGTCATGTGAATCAGAATGTGAATGAATAATATAAGATCTCAACAACAAATGAGATATAATGAGAAATGGATGTGAGGAGACGTAATGTAAATTAAGAAAGATAGGAATGGATGTTATGTGATGTGAATGAATCCTATGTGATGGGATAGAAAATGATGTATCTGGTCAAGAATGGATACACATATGAATTGGAATTGGATTAAATAATATGGATTAATGTGGAAAGATGAGTTCAATATAGAAACTGTATTTGTGACCTGTTTGTAAATGACTGTTTTATGTCAAGAATGCTGGGGAAGCATTTTGACCATCTTGTGAATTAAGGTTATGGAGACCTAACTGATAAAGTTACAACTGCTGATGGTGAGTCAATGGAGGACGTCTCGCATAGCAAGGTCGGTCGAGGTCAGCCTCGGTTCGATTTAAATGGTGAGCTTCCGGTACAGTGGATGAGGGACCAAGGAAGCGGCCTATGAGTGAAGCGCTAGGTGACCTGCGAAGGATCCTAGAGAGTGCTGACCATACGGTGCTCGGGCTCTGGGTCACCGAAGATACCCACACATGCGTCGTGGAGGAAGATATTGGAACAAGGAGTAAGAGTTGTTTTTTGAAACTGGGCATGGATCCGGTTGATTGACCTTGCTGGTCCTCAACGGATGAGTCCATGGCTCTCTTATATGGATCTGTTGATTGATCTTTCTGATCTTCAACGAGGATTCCATCTTGATTTTTATATGTGAAAACATTGTTGGGTACTATGAGCTAGGAACTATTGAAAAGGCCCCTGAGTGAACAGGTGGTGAGCGTTCTGGTTGCCAATGATGCCATAAGTGCACCGATGAATGTATGATTGGAAATATGGATTCAACCAGAGATTTTGAGGATTGTCATCTCAGTGACATAATGGTTTCATTAAAGGATTGTTTTAAAGTTAGCTGATGTTGAGAAAAAGGCAATTTCATATTGGGTGTGTAAGTGGTGTGACTAGTTTTATGTTTGCATGAACTTCCGGATAGGGGGCCTGGGAACTCTTTTCCCTAGTACCCGGGACAAAACCTAACCAAATTCCTAATTGGATCCCATCACTACAGTGGTTGGGCGGTTGGCTAACCCATGGGACTGGATGGGGTTAGGCTGGACTGATGGATCACTACAAGACAATGCTGCCATACACGCGTTTCATACACGCGATAAATTACGAACGCGTGTATGGTCGCGCTTGTATTTGAATAAAATCGGGCGCGTGTATTTTAGCATTTAACTTCGCGTGTATATTTGCATTTATCAACGCGTGTATAAACGCGTTTATATACACGCAGTAATACACGCATAAATACACGATAATATTCACGGGGTAATACTCGCTATTATACACGGAAAAATACACGATAATATTCACGGGGTAATACTCGCTATCATACACGGAAAAATACACGCCACTGTACACGGATTAATACACGCATGGCAGAGAAAAACTGAAAAAAAACTGAATTCCTTAACAAAATTAAAAACTATTTTCCTTAAACCATCTCATAGTACATTACAGTATACATCATTACACAATCCCACTACATGCATTTACAACAATGAAATATATTCAAAAATAAATCATGCATATGAGATGATAGAAATGTCATCAATTTAGAACATACAGTGACGGATTGGTTAGGGTTCGATCTCATCTTCAATAAGATCCATCCTTGTCAAACGATCAACATCAATATCCATTTGATCAATTGGTAAGGCTACGATTAAATTTATTCCACTATCGATATTCTGTACTCCATTGATAATGGTATCGATGTCCTGATCATCCTCATCATCATCACCATCATCCTCAATGGTAGGGTCATTCTCATGATCATGAGAAATGGCATGCTCATCCTCATTATCACGATCATCTCTTATTTCTTGATCATCGATCACAACATCTTCAATGGCATGTTCGACGTCATCTTCATTGCGGCTTGTTACATCCTCCATATGCTCCATATCAGTGAATGTATTATACATCACTTTGGAACGTGGTGCAATAGGGATGACGTACCACCATTTGATGTCATGCACCATTGGTAGATAGATAACCTACTCAAATACCCACAGTACAGTAATTAATTAGCATATCAAAAGTCAAGGGGTACGCGAGCTTAGATATATATGTACATGAAACACATTAGTAAAAAAATGCATACCTGCTCACATTGTTGTGGCAATACGAGCCTATCTTTCTTTGTTTGCCAGAACTTTGTAGAGTCAATAGTTACATATCCACTTGCATGGCATTTTATCGTTGCATCAGGCCCTTTTTCCACCACGTTCATTTGCCATTTGACATCCAAAACATACACAAAGAAGCGACGAAAGTCAAGCCTAAATATGTCTTGGATTATGCCACAATAATCATCCATTTTTCCATTAGCTCCCTCAAAGCTACTAATGACACCGCAATCTTGTGTATTTCTCTTTTCATCAATTCTTTGTGTTCGAAAATGCTTGCCTTCACACCATATAGCATTGAACATAGTGCACTGGACCAAAATAGAAGCAATATTTGTGTAAGCAATGTGAATAAATATTAAAAAAAAATCACTTACAACTAATGCAAAACATTAGTTCTATGTACCTTTGACATGCATCCTCGTGCATACTCCCATTCTTCCGCCGTGATATGCAGCCCCTCGTCACTCTCTGCTCTCTCCATTTCCTCATGCAACCAATCAACATGGATATCATTCGGAAGTGTTGCTAGATGCTTAGGGTACGCCTTCCGAGAGCCATGTTGCCTCCGAAAGAGAGCTCTTTCTGCTTGCCTTTTTGTCTTTGCATCCTCATATCTTGTAACCCATCTGCTCATCACATCACTATTAAGGATACAAGTGAAATTGAGATCATCAATCAATGTTCTGTCAATTACTTTACTCTGTCCTTTTCCTTGAGGCACAATAGAGGTCATCCTCAAGTCCTCTTCATTGCTCCATAGTCGTGGCAAAGAGCTGTCCACCTGACATGTGTTTGATGCGAGGAATTATAGGAAAGTGTCGCAAGACTTTACGAGGTACATCAAAACTCTTCATATCTGTTCTGTACCTTGCTTCACCACAAGTGGGACATGTCAGAGCCTCCTTATGCGTCCCACGAAAGAGAATGCAATCATTGACGCATGCATGTATTTTATCATAATCCAGTCCTCCAAGAGATGTCACATAGCGCCTCGCTATGTCTCTTGAGGTGGGCAGTCTATTTTCCTTTGGAAGCATGTTTGACAATAGCCTGCATCCAATATCATCAATTATAATTAGTCTTAAATCCTAAACCTTAAACCACTAATTCAAATTTATAAGTTAGAATGCTTACTTCAACAATGCGTCAAGACTTGCATTGCTCCATCCATAAACTGTTTGTATATTAAGTAGTTCAAGGGAAGCACGTAAAACTGAGAATGTGCACCCGTCAAACACCGGTGTCGATGAAGCTTTATAAAGATGCTCTTGTTCCATATCATCGTCGTCCATACCTTTGGGATCATCCTTAAAAAGATTCCGCACCATATCATCAAGCACCTCCTCTTCCACAACTTCGTGGGGTGCAGGGCTATTGTCGTCCCTTTCCCACTCATCTCTGACATTAGATCCCGAAGCTCCAGCATCATCTCGTCGACGCTTTACGTGCTCTCGTCGCGCGTAGGGTACCATGTTAGGGTGTGGTACTGCATCCTGCTTCAATTTATCAAATTATATGTTACAACTCTATTAATTTAATTTGGATACCATGAGTCATTTGAATACCATCAATTTACATCTACTCACCTCTAAACCTGTTTGATTCCATTCTCCATACATGGAGATGTGATTCAAGGTAATTCGACGTGCTCGTACAATGCATCCTTGACATCGATTACACATACATTTGATCCGTTGTCCCAACCACACATCGCGATTACGATGATGCATTGTCTCATCTTCCCCAGAACTGCTTGAAGAGGTTGATGACATCCTGTGTACAAACCAGAAAACACAAACTCATTATATATTTTTAATGAAAGCACAAAAACGCGTGTATTCACGCGGCTATCTCCTAAAACTTGCGTGTATAAACGCGGCTACTTCCTAAAAAACGCGTGTATTCACGCGGCTACTTTCTGCAAAACGCGTGTATAAACGCAGCTGAAATCATGTACACGCGAAAATACCTGCGTTGATAAACGCGAACATAAACGCACCCATAAACGCGACGGCATATTTAAACTAAAAATAGCCCGCCTTCCCCAAATATAGATTTTGAACTTAGAAATCAACAGTGCATGCGTTTTCGCCTGTTTTCGCCTCTTCCAACAGCAAGGAGGGAGCATAGAAAGGAGCACACACACGGGAGAAGGAGGGAGCAGAGAAGGAGCAGAGAGGACTCACTTTTTCAGAGGTGAGTCACTTTGTCCTGTGCCTTGTCTCTTTTGTCAGATTTGTTTACTTTGCTCTTTGCTCTTTGGGTTTGTCTTTTTGCACACGATTGGGTTGCTGCATCCTGACAGGGGCGACAATGGCTGGTCCTTTTATAAGGACATTCTGTTTTTGTCGGGGGTCGGTCTTTTCGAGAAATTTTTTTCGCAGGTCGCGTGTACGAACGCGTGTAGGAGCGCGTGTAACCTGTCTGCAGAGTTTTTCCACGCGCATATACACGCGTTTTTTGCCGGGTATATACACGCGTTTTTTAACGGGTGTATACACGCGTTTCTGCAGACAGAAAACTGCGGCGTTTCAGATTTCATGGTTTGCAGGCATTTGACTTGTGTAATGACAATGTGTGAGTCAATGATGTACATGGTGATGTTTGCTGCAGGTTCTTTATGGATATTCCAGGTTCTTCATCCGATCCATTTGCGTATAGCAATTGGTTGATGGAGATGATGAATCACTTTGGGCGCCAACCTGGTCCGGTTGAGCTTACAGAGTATATGTATGCTCATCCCCCTCCTTCCCTGCCTGGTGTCTATACCCCTACCGCGAGTATCCAGGGCACTCCAGTGCCGTCTATTCCTCCGAGTCCGACGAGACGGCATGCAGCTTCTCCTCTTCCACGTCCACCGAGGAGACATACCTCGTCCCAGACACACTCACGTACACCCTCACAGCCACCATCACGTGCTCCCTCAGAGCCACTGTCACGTCAGGGCTCACAGCCACCGTCACGTAGACAATCCCCCAGTCGTGACTCCACCCGCAGCAGTAGGAAGAGTGGGAGTGGAGGATGCGGTGGGTGCTTTGGTGGGGGAGGTGGGGGAGGTGGGGGAGGTAGTAGGGCACGGGATGAGAGAGGAGATAGAGGGAGAAGAGTTAGAGGAGACAGTTCGGAAGAGGAGGAGATGAGAGAGATGGAGAGAGTGGTTTGCTATGATGTGACGGATAGGGGCGGGATAGTGATGGATGCGAGGGGGAGGGAGGTAATGGAGTACATGCGTGGGGTAGTATCAAACTCATATAGAAATTATTTTATTAAATTTAAAGATCAAAATAGCCGATTAGTTGGGGAGGTGATAGAGGCTGTACACAGTCGGTACCCCAATCCCCCACATGCTACATTCTCGGATGTATGGGGAAGGACGCGAATAAGGGAGATCTTAAGTAATAAAAGATCTCACCTTAAAAAACTCGCGTACGATGACCGGCTAAATGTAGCTGCGGGTGGCTATCCTGCCGAGAAACCTGCCACTGCGCACAAACGCGAGTGGAAGGAGGCAAAGAAACGAGCAGAGGGTGGCGTGAAGAGCAGGCAGCATGTGGAGGCACGATGGATCCAGATGGAGACCGTTGGATCTTCGCATTTCGGATCTGGCGGCGTCGAGTCATGGGAGGCAGAGTTCGTAAGTATCCTGTCACTTTATTTGATTGTTTACTTAATTCATTGATTCTATGAATTGTTTTAATCTTACAAATTGTGTTGATTATGATACAGCGACGGGTTACGTGGAGGAAGCCCACAACCCACGATACTGCGTATGCTCGCCGGCATAGCAGACGTGACACGTGGGCCATCTTCAGAGCCGAGGGACGTATTACGGACGCGCAGTTTGAGTTGGCCATGAGACCATACGGTCGACAGGTACTTGAAAATTCGTAACGAATGGTTTTGGTTTATTGAATTGCATATATATATATATATATACTTATATACTATATATTACTTGAACAGGCACAAGCTGCTGATGATCCACCGGCCGCCGCTGCAGAGGGTGGACGTGAGCACTACTCCTCGGACATTCCGACCGATGCGAGCTCATCTGAGCATGAGGGGAGCACCGAGTCATCATCTGGGTCTGAGTAGTACTCAGATTTGTAGTATCACATTCCATATTTAGGATGTGATTGTATATATTTTTTTGTAAACTCAAGCCATGGGCTACTTCGAGATATGGACTCCCTTGTATACATGTATGAAATTTTGATAGTAATATTGAATTGATTGATCGATAGTATTACATTCATGGCTGTCTTGAATCGTGTAATGACAATGTATGCATTCATGTCGTTCTTGTCTTAATCTCCCTCGTGCATATGTTCTTCGTGGATGGTCTAATGGGATGGTCTAATGCACCAAAAACCCTAAACCAGAGAGTGCTATTGGGTGCTGGAATGCCGGAACAGTATTCAGGCACCAAATAGCACTCTCTGGATTTTTTTTTTTGCTCTCTGTTCGCGTGTATAAACGCGTCAAAACTGCTAAAAATTTCGTGTATCTGCGCGGATACACTGGAAATTACGCGTGTATAAACGCGTATAAACTGGCAATAACGCGTGTATAAGCGCATCTAAATAAAAGAAACGCGTGTATAGACGCAAGTAAAAACGCGTCTGGGACATTGGAACTGAACAGGATGCGGCTATACACCCGTGTATAACCGCGTCTAATAGAATAAGAAGCGTGTATACTGGCGTGTATTAACGCGTCTGCAAAAAAAAACGCGGCTACACACCCGTGTATACGCGCGTCTGAGAGGTATTGTACACGCGTTTTTACACGCATGTCCCTGGCCGCGATTATACACGCGCTGATACACGGGCCCGCTACTTTTTTTCACAAGTCATTTTTAGCGGCTAAGAGCGCGGGTATGAGCCCAATCCCTTGTAGTGGATCCTTAAATTGAGACTCAATTTCTATTTAGTTCGATAGATGAAGTAAATCCCGGACAAAAATTGTTCTATGGAAAAAGGATCAACGGCTGTGCCTCTCGATGAGGAAAAAAGCGTTGGTCTCTATGATCCAAGTACAATCTATCCCTTGATCTGACTATGTAACTTACGAGTTCGGTCAGATCAGTTCAATTAGTTAAGGCTTTTGACTACGTTAGGAAAAAGTTATCCTGGTGGAATCGCTTGTGCTTTCCGGGCAAAGGAAGTTTTCCGGGTTCGGTTTTGGAAAAACCGATGGATTAGTCTCTAGTCCGGATATCCGTGGGCGAGGCCCCGAGTGTGGGACCCTACCCCACACAAGAAGTGCTACTTCCACTGCCAGCACCCCCGAATCCGTTGCATGGTGGGGACAGGGATCTCACACAACACATTGAGGCTGTTAGCATATTCATCCCCAGATTCTGCTCTTTTATGGTGCCCATTTGGTCCCTTTTGCATGGCCCTTGCTTGTGGGCTGCTGGCCACCCCTTTTTCTACTATTTTTTTGGGATTTTTCCCATCCTTTTTGGCATTTACTAGTCAGCCATATCCAATATCTCCAGTCTGCCTGTTTTGTAGCTCCAATCGGCCAGCCTTCCCTTACTATAAATAGTGGGTGTTGGCCTCTCTTTTCCCATTCAGTCTTGTACATATTTTGCTCCCTCACTTATGAGACTATCTGTGTCTCTTGCTTGGGACTGTTTTGCTTCAATATATTCAGCATAGTTCTCTCCATATCTCTCTCTCTCTCTCTCTTGCACTCTCTGTTCACTACATTCTAGTGCCACTTTGCTTCCGCTCTATGCACTCTTTCATGGTATCATTGCTCTCGGTTTAGCAACCTCTTTGCTGCCCCCTAGAGTCAGCCCTATTTTCAACACCTTCTCCTCTGCATTTTCTCTCAGATCCATAGCCCTTGTTGCTGCGTTTTCTGGACAGCACCTTCTGGTCACTTCTCTTCTAGTTTGGCTTCTCCAATTGCAGCCATCAGGCGTTTTTTGATCACCATTTTTCTTCCCACTTGGAGACTGGACATAGGAGACCTATTTTCTTCAGAAGAACAGCCTTTTGTGCTGCGTTTTCCTCTCCAGTGGCCTTTCCCCTTTGCAGAGGGGGTTTGTGGTGTTGCAGGCTTTGGTGGCACTCTTGGTACCTGTGGAGGACACTTCTTTTTCAGAGTTTGTGCATTTTTTGAGATTGAGCCCAAGCTTTTGTGATGGCTGCACCGACTTCTCTTCATATGTTTGCTGAGTCTGACAAGTTGGATGGTTCCAACTACATCCTATGGAAGGTGAAGGTGAAATCGGCCTTGCGTGTGGCGTGGATCTTTGGAATTGGCTTGTTACACTAGCCAATGCCACCCCTCCCACCCTTGCTTCTGGTGGTGCGACTCAGGCACAGATTGATATTTGGTAGTCAAATGATCAACGCATTTTCTCCTTTCTGATGTTGAACTGTTAGTATGCTATTCTCTCTCATGTGCGTACAGCAGATGCTGCACATGAAGTTTGGAAGGCTTTTGCAGATCTCTATGAGATTAAGTCTTCGGGTCGAATTTTGGCATTGGAAAAGCAACTTATGAACTTATCAGTTTCTACCTTTCCATCTGTATCTACTTTCATCTCGAAGATGAAAGATCTCCAGGGACGAGCTTAATGTTTGTGGCAAGGATATCTCCACACAGGATATGGCTATTCGGTTTCTCTCCAAACTTCCAGAGAGGTTTGATGTGCATACTTTCAGTCTCTTGTTTCTTCTCCTCATCCCGTTCCAGTTACTTGGGAGGAAGTTCTCCCCTTCGTCATGCGGATTGAGTTTGGCTTTGAGGAGCGGACTGGCACCTCTGGTGGCCCTGATGGAGCTTTGGCAGCATGAGATAAAGGGAAGACTCTACAAAAGAAAGGAAAAGGTGGTTCTGACAAGAACTCTAAGGATTTTGACAAGGATAAAGATAACAAATCTTCAAAGAATAAGGACATTGAATGTCATTATTGTGGCAAGGGTCACAAGTCACCCCAATGTCACAAGAAGAAGCGTGATGAAGCAACAAAGAACTCTTCCTCAACGACAGTGTCTCAACCCAAGAAGGATGATGGCATTCTTCTCTTAGCAGGTACTTGGCGTATACTTGCTCTTGTGACTTCTCCGTCTCAGGGTCTTGGATTGTTGATAGCGGTGCTACTGCTCATATGACACCTCATCGAGATTGGTTCGAGGACTTCACTACCAGATCAGGCGAGATCACTCTAGGTGATTCTTCTTCTGTGCCAGTGCATGGACATGGCACTATCCCCATCTTCCGTTCTGACGAGGACAAGAGGTACTTCTCTGATGTTTTGTATATTCCAGATTTGCCTTTTAACCTGTTGATAGTTAAAAAAGAGAGATATTTAGAAGTAATGATGCATTTTTGACACCTTAGTATGGGGGAATTCCCCTCATGAAGGAGGTGCCTATTTCACATGTGTGGGAGAGTTTTAAACTCCCAAATAATGAGATATTTTTATCCTCTCTCTTGTTTCAACTAAATCCAAAAAGTGGACTAAATTGACCCAAAAATGGTCAAAAATTATCCAAACAGATCTGGAAAATTCTAGAATCAGTTGGCTTGGTGAGAAGCTCACGTTTTCCTATAAATAGAAGCCTTCCCCTTTGTTGAAACTCAATAGTATTTTTGCACTATTACCCTGCTTCTCCCAAGTGCCAAAAACTGTGAACATAATTCATTAGTGTTTGACCTTCCCTCTTCTAAAAGATTGGTGGCTACTCTTGTTTCAAACAAGAGTAGAACCCTCAAACCATCAAGCCAAAGAAAAGCTCTCAAATTATCCATGTAAGTTGGAGATTCTTCTCTTTTCTATTCCTTTTATGGTTTTTTATGATTTTTGTCTTCTCCAAAATGAAATGATGTTATGCCTCATTGAAAAAAGGCATTCCCCTCTCTTATTTAGTAAATCCAACCATTCTTTATCCTAGATGAAGATTAATGGATAAAAGCAAGTTTTTCATAATGTTTCTCTTAAATAAGTAGAAAATGTTTGCTTTAGAATGATTTAAATACTCTTGGTGAACTTCTAATTAATTTTAAAGACTATAAATTGAAAAATGGTCAGCCATGCAAAGGAGGTTATGGCAAAATTTTTAAAAAAAATTAGAAATAAGTATTATCTTTTATTATTCTAAAAGAGTAATCCTTATGGTTTCTATATTCTAAAGTGTCATTTTCATGCATAGAAGATGCATTTTGATTATTTGTATAGAAGAAATTTATTTATTTAATAAAAGTATTACTTTAATTATTATTGATTTTTATGCTTAAATGGGTGCATAAAAGATAATTTTTTATTAAAAGTGTGATTTTCATCATAAATGATTTTTATGCATAAACATATGCATAAAAGATATTTTTTTTATTAAAAGTGTGATTTTCATCATAAATAATTTTTATGCATAAACATATGCATAAAAGATATTTATTTTATATTAAAAGTGTGATTTTCATCATAAATGATTTTTATGCATAAACATATGCATCAAAGATATTTTTTTATATTAAAAGTATGATTTTCATCATAAATTATTTTTATGCATAAAAGATATTTTTTTAATATTAAAAGTGTGATTTTCATCATAAATGATTTTTATGCATAAACATATGCATAAAAGATATTTTTTTATATTAAAAGTGTGATTTTCATCATAAATTATTTTTATGCATAAACATATGCATAAAAGATATTCTTTTATATTAAAAGTGTGATTTTCATCATAAATGATTTTTATGCATAAACATATGCATAAAAGATATTCTTTTATATTAAAAGTGTGATTTTCATCATAAATGTTTTTTTATGCATAAAAGATATTTTTTATATTAAAAGTGTGATTTTCATCATAAATGATTTTTATGCATAAACATATGCATAAAAGATATTTTTTTATATTAAAAGTGTGATTTTCATCATAAATGATTTTTATGCATAAAAGAAATTCTTTTATATTAAAAGAGTGATTTTCATCAATAATTTGTATACATAAACATATGCATAAAAGAAATTTCTTTCATGTTAAAAGAGTGATTTTCATCATAAATGATTTTTATGATGATAAAAGTGTGACTTTCATCAGAATTAGATTTTATGCATAAATAGATGCATATAGAATGATTATATTTAAATAAGGGTTCTCTTAATCCTCTGTTTAATTTTTGCAAAAATTAGAAAAATGAATAAGTAGATAATCTGTGAGAAGAAATGCTACCGTTTCATATTCACTAAGATGGTAATGAGAAAATTCAATTAAACTATCGAAGTCGGAGATCGAGATAAATGATTATTTTATTCCTCATAAGAAATTCATGTTTTAAAAATCTGTAAGCAAATATTCGTTGAGCGAAATTTAGAAAGAGAGAAATTAAAATAGTACCTTTCGAGAAAGATAGTTTAAGAAGAACCTTTCCAGACCCCATTAGGGAAAAAGGGAGCTCATTTTGGGGCCTTTTACGGTTTGGAAAAATAAGCTCTCAACCAATGAACAGAGGGCCAACGTAACGTTGGAAATTCACAAAAATAAAAGAAAATAGATAAAAGAAACAATATTTTATGTAGGTACAAGCGTGCTACATTAATGTGGAGATTGGTTTTTTATTCTCACAAGATCTTTGGACATGAAGATAGAATCTAGTCTGACATTTTCTCTGACAAGGGCCTTCCCGCTTCCACCTCCCTTTGAACTTTGAATTGTTGTGCTGCCTTTCCTTCGAAAGGTCTACCATTCTACACCACTGCCTCATTGTGCAGCAACCTCTTCTTTTCCAAAACTGCTCCCTTGATCCTGTTTGGCTTAGAGTAAGATGTTTCTTGTCAACTATCTGTCTGCCCACTTTCTCTTTCTTGAAACTTCACTTTGTTATCTTGTTTACATTACTTTGCTATGGTTACAGATTCACAAGGTATCCATGGTGAATAAAAACTATGGTCGTTCTTGTGGAAGACTCTCTGTGGATGATAATGCTATGAAGGCAGAATTATACCACACATCCTTACCCCGTCGACCTGCTTCTTCTATTTCTTCGGTAGAGAATTCAAGTACAGTCAAAACGGAAGGAACTTGGGAAAGGTTTACTGTTTCGAAAGGAGCATGGGTGCTCATGCAACCTAGTAAAAGAAAGAGACCCCAGACAAAAAACATTTTCTTGGTATCATGGAAGGGAAGAGTACGAGATTTTAAAATCACCAGAGGAAAGATATCGGTGAAAGAAGTTTTGATTCAGCATGTGTACATGCATAAAGAACTTGTCTTGCGAGACTATCCAAATGATCTTCCACAACACAGGCCTAATTGTATATTTTTCTATTGTGGTTTTGTTCTTTATGAGGTGCATGGATTTTTAAGACAAAGCTTTCTTTCTTTGCTTATTGATATTTTTATGTTATTTTATTTCAGATTTATACCCTTCATCGTATGAGACATGGCAAAACATCGATTGTATTCTGGGATTTATAGATGTTTTGCATGGATCGATAGGAGAACAACAATACCAAGGTCGATGTGCAACAGAGCTAGCTCAATCCGGTATATTTTTTACTGATCATTTTTATCAGTTGCTGGACAATGCAAACACACATGGTGTGTTAAGAAAACAAGACCTTCCAGCATGGAATTCAGTGGATTGGCCTCTCCCACATTTTAGTGTTACAGAGGCATATAGAGCCAAGCTTTTCAAAGAAGTACAGAAAGCTCTGAGGCCCAATATTGCCACAAGGATAATAAAAATTTCTTTATGCATGCCTCTCACAGTTTTTGTAGACTTGTTTAATACCTTTCCAGTGAAGGTTTCAAAAACAATGTTCATAGTTAAAGCAACAAGTCTGGCATGCATGCCACAATTTTTGATAAGAAGACATGTAGTTCAGTGTTTTGTGAGGTTTTCCAACCTTCTATGCAACTGAAGTACATGGTTGCATCACAAAATTTCATTTTTTCTTTTTATTATAAGCGTAGTCGAATGCTAGGTACAAAACTAGTCCCAATGGATCAAGATGAAGATTCTTTTGGTGCAGACAATAAACTTCTTGATATTGATGTTGTTGAGAATGGTGATGTGCTAGTCAATATCACATTAAGACAATGTTGCTCCCTAGCTCAATTGCGCAATGACATTCTATTTGAGACAGAAGGTTCTATTTCAAAGGACTTTTTATTTATCTATAACAATAAGAAGGTATACCATGTGACTTATCCTAGTCTCATTAAGCACTGCTATTACTTTACTTTACCCTATTGTTTCATATTGCTTTTTTGCAGGTGCTCAAAAGAAGAGAGAGATCAATAAAATGCAAAGACATTGGAAATTTGAAAATTGAGATAACACAGACTCCATAAACAAAGGTATTATATTCAGAAATGTAAAATTCTGTACAGAAGTGTTTAATTATATATGTAGAACATATTCTTGACAACAATTTTCTATTTATCTACAGGCTGATCTAGAGGCTGCTCTACATGGTCCAAGCTCACCGTATCATCTTTATTTGGAGAATCTACTTTCTGCTGCTCCATCCTGTCGTGTACAGTCTCTTGGTGCTGCATTGTCTCCTCTACTACCCTTGGAGCATCTGTTTGCTGCTGCTCCATCATTTCCTCAATAACATCAGCAACAGCAGGTCCTTGTTCTTGTGGCTTCTCCTCATCAGCACTAGGTCCTTGTTCTTGTGGCACCACATCTGCATCATCTGTGTCATCAAGATGTATGACACCTTCTCGGACTTTAGAGCTCTCACCCAACTCGACAGTAGCTGGTACAATAGGTTTGGGGAAGGCATACTTCAAAAACTTCCAAATTATATCAGCTCTGAAACTATACACATAGCTCGAGTTGAAGCTATCTTCTCTCATCTGCAATGAGATATGATGATTTAGAACACTTTGTACCAATATCAAATTTTTTGAAGTTAAATGAAAATTATTTTTTCTTACAAGCTCTGGCTATCCTATCTCAAAATAGCTTGAAAGTATATATTTGGCACTAATCAGCACTAATCAGCACTAATCAGCACTCTCCAGCCCACAGCTACTTGAATCATCTTGTTGTGGTGTCTGGATAGTTGGAAAGATATGTTAGAAACTGTTAATGTCTGAACAAAATAAAATTATTCAATAAGTTCAAAGGCATAGCATGAAATAGACATCAGTAGAGGGAACAACTTTCTACCTCTAAATCTATTGGCTCTATTGAATCCAAAAGATTGACATTAGGAGGACACTGATCCAATGCATCTAGAAGTCTTCTAATACAACTGCAATACATATAATTCAGTTAGTGTGCATTAAATCCAAATAATGAAGTTTAAAGTTAAAAATAGCACACAAACCACTTACAATTTCACCTCTGTGTGTGTGTTTCTAAGAGAGTTGAATAAAAAGCATTGCTTCTACTGGATGTCAATAGAAGCAAAGCTCCAGTGGTCACTGCATAAGGAAAAAAGCATTAAGAAATCAAAGGCTACAAGAGTACTCAATCTTGAAGGAAAATCCCAAAAGAAGCAGCCACACACATACTTGTTATGGTATGGAAGTAGCAAAATATCAACATGATCAAAATCACAGTGTCTGAACCAATTGGAAATATCCATGGGAGTTTCCTTTGGATCTCTTAACTTGAAGGAAATTGCAGGATCAATAATATAAACTGTATGCTGTACAGCATGGTTCAGCCAGCTTCTCATCATGCTACATTGGACAAAATAATAATTAAGGTAAGGTGTAAGGGAGGAGGTACAATAAGGATTGTTTTGCAAACAAATGTAAAATAAAAGACACTTACTAGAGCATTGCAAGAATGATAGTATTTGAGAGCAATACTCATTCTTATGAGCCAATGCTGCCAAGCATGCTTTTGTCAAGTCAAAATTATTCTCTGAAAAATCATCTTCAATATGGACAACTATGTTAGGGCCTAGCTCCTGCAACCTTCTCTGTATCTGTAGCTCCATCTGTACAGTCTCCACATCTAGCAGATTTGGATTCTTCTATTTGCTGCTTCAGTGACTCCTCATAAGCAGCTTTCCCTCATTGAGTGGGTCACTTCAACAACCTTCACCTTGTCTGCCTTCAATTTCCTTGTAGATGGAATTAATAATATGTCTCTCATTTTTATGTCCTGCCATTCCATAGGATGGACCAGCTTGTCATACCTCCACCTCACTCTGGACAATGTGTTGAAGTCCTTTGCCATCAGAGTTACCCTGTGAGCATGGGCTGCTACAAGCATTGCATCTTCAAAGTACTTCTCCAAGTAATCCTCTGACATTTCCTGTAAGGAAAGAATGGCAGTCCTGTTCCACCTGAAACCAAGGTGCCAGCTATCACAAATTTCTCTCACTAGCCTCTGAAATGGTGCCTTGGGGATTGCAAAGCCTATAGCTTTTTGTTGTTTCCTGATCTCCTTTAGCACACCTGCAGAATGTTTTAACCTCTTGGACTTTTGCTGCAGCATGCTCATTGGCTTCCCCTTCCTGCCATGTGCAACTCTTCCTTTTGGAGGCACACTAGATTCCTTGACATCAGCCCCAGCTGCTGCTGCTGCTGCAAGCCCTGGCCCCTTGCCAGACCTCCTTGCAGTTGCCTTGGTTCTTGCCATCACTCTGAAAAGGTCCATACAAAGCAATAGAAAAAGATTACAACCATGGAGAACATGGTATGATAAAAGAAGGTGATGACAAATTGGATAAAGCAAAATTGAACACTTTGTAACAAAACGCGATTATGATGATTTGAAATTTCTAACAGCTCATCATCGCGTTTTTTTGCAAATACTTGAAACAACATGCTATTGCATCCCTACAATGAATTCTCTGTCTTTTCAACTATAAACAATTGTATTGAGTTTATGCAAGAACTATGCAGCCTTGAATAGCCTAGAAAGTTACAAAATCACAATGAAATGGGTGGTTGAAGAAGCATTTTCAAATTTGCAACAAAATGCGATTTGGGCTGTTTGAGATTTCTAAAGCCCTCTCCTCGCGTTTTGCTGCAAATTCTAGAGACAGCATACTTTAACATGCCTTTAGTCATTTCAGTGTGTATGCAGCTAGTTGCAACATGGATTGAGCCTATAGACATCAAGAAGTGATCAAGCTCTCACTCAACAGGCCCAAATAAAAAGTCTTCCTGCTTCTACATGCAGTGGAGAAAATCTAAAAAATGCATATAATATTTATCATAATATATAACCTACATCACATCAATCAGTTCCTTACCCTAATATACTATTAAACAAGAAGAGAAGGAAATAGATTGTCTTACTAACCTGGAAGCTATCTGCAAGTGTGCTGTGCTGATGAAGAGTATCCTGTGCTGGGGATGAACCTTTGCTCTGCTGCTGGTCTGGATGCTGATGGTGTAGAGTAGGGAGGTAGAGATGCAAGAGAATTGAGTTAGGAGAGTAGATTATTGCAAAATACAAATAAAGGAGTTATTAAATACCACACGTGTGAAATATAGTCGTTTTTTAACACGTGTGGGTCCCACCCAGATCTTTTGGAATTTGAAATTTGTGGGTCACTTTTTGCCTTGGAAATTGTGCCAATCATGATTTCATAATTAGATCCATTAACACTTTTCCCTCCCCGTCTTCCATCCCTGCCAGCACCCTCCCATCATCCTTTTCTTTCCCACTCTGATCACTTCCTACCCAACACACTCCATCCACTCTGCAACCTGTCTGAAGACTACTACCATTACCAGATCTCCAGGTTACCAGTGCTACAGCTCAAGTTTGGAAGAGAGCAGGAGAATCTCCAGGGCTACTCCAACAGTATGGAAGAGGAAAAGAAAGGTCAGAGATCTATACCCTTTCCAATGTTTTCTGATATATATTTCTTCCATCTGTAGAATTCTTGAATCTCAGTGCCTAGAAATCTAGTAGATCACCCTAGGATTTGATTAGAGATGGATATGAATAGGATTTAGAATTTAGCAACAAAATGCGATTATAGTGCTTTACATTTTCCAAATGCTCCAAATCGCGTTTTCCTGCAAATTCTGATATTTGTTTTAGTTTTTATTTTTTCCTCTTTCTTTTGCTCTCTTTTGCCCTGGGGAATTCCTTCTAGTATCATTTACTGTCCTGAACATTGTGAGATATCCCTAGCATTTGATTGGAGATGGATGTCAATAGAAATTTAAAATTTACAACAAAATGCGAGGAGAGCACTTGACATTTTTCAAATGGATCTGCATCGCGTTTTGTTGCAAATTCTTGTGTCCCTTTTGGTTTTTACTATTTCCTCATTTTCTTGCTTTCTATGTCCATGGGGATGTCTTTCTTGAGATGATGAGAAAGGTTTTTGCTTTGGAACAGTTGATTCTCAGGCCCCTCCTTTCAAGAGGAAGCTGAACTTTTCTGCTGCTATACTCAGACCACAGCAATCACCAGGTGATTCATGTGTGCTTATGAAGAGAGTTGTTTGGTGATATCCTTTACATTATCTGATTGCATATGTGAGCATATAGAATTCATCTTATATAAATTTTGGTTCAGGCAAAAGCAAGAGACTAGAGCAGAAAGGTGAGTCTTCCCTTTCAAAACAAAGGGAACCAGAAGAGGACAAATCTCCAGATTTGCTCCTATTTGACTTTCTTCACAAGTGCAAGGCTCAGAGGAACTTCCACATATACCACAGTATTTTCAACAGGGAGTTCACTATGAGCTTTCTTTTGGACCATCACAGAGATTTCCTTTCAGACCATTGGGATACCTTCAAACAACTGACAGAGGCAGGAAGGATTGTGGAAGGTGAAAAGGTTTTTGTGCATTTAAATCATATTGTCTCCATTGACAGGCTGAGGTACCATGTGAATAGAAGGTTTGACAGCCTGCCTGAGGAATATAAATTCAGCTGTAACTTGCACACCAGAAAGTGTAGAGTGCTTGAGGAAAACATGGCATTCCTTATGTACATTGTCTTTCAACAGCAATCTCTAGAAGAGCAAGGGCAGGAGATTGAAGAAGAAGATATATCTGTAGCGGAGGTAAAAGAGGATATTCCTATGGCAACAGATATGGCAGAGCAGGAAGAAGATATCAACCTCGAGGATGAGGGGCTGCAAGTGGCTGCTCTTGACCTTGTTCAACTGAGGACTGAAACTCTTAGGGCAGCACAACCAGTTGAAGATTTTGATGTTCAGAGCAGCAACTATGCAGTGCCCATGCTTCCAGGTGTCTTGATTGGTGGTAAAGATTATGTTTTCCTCCATGATATAGAGTGTATGTTCAATTTGAGGGAGGACTATGCCATTTCCCTTATTGCCCAGGCTTCAAGGCTTGACAAGGAGGTTGGCATAGAGGATGACCATTCACTGCTAGCTTTGGAAACAACTTTTGATCCTGCAGAGGCCCTTGCTATTTGTTTCAAAGAGGTTGAAAATTTCCAAGAGCCAGATGAAGCTGCCTTCCAGCTCACCCAGGAAGCTATGAATCTCTCAGCACTTCATAAGGAAAAACTTAAAGAAGAGGCTGGACTGGAGGGGAGAGGAATAAATCTTTGGAAAGATGAACTTCTTGTTGCTGATGAAAATGAGAGGGTATGATATTATTACTTCAAATCAAATACTTTATCTTGTGTTTAAATGTTTTGTAGTTATGTATCATTGTCTCACTACAATCTTTTGATACATGGCAGCTACAAATTGAGGATGACACATTCCTCCAGAGATCAAGTGGAAGCAGGCCGGCTGGGTTTGGCAAAATGTCAAGCCTAGCTCATTATATTCATGATCTAGGCAGTGCTAAGATCTTGATTTACCATAGGAAGTTGAGCAACAATGGAGAAGCCATTGTTTACTTCTTTAAATGTTTGTCTAGGGTTTTAGGTGGACATGATCTTCCATGGCAAAAGGAAAAGATCATTTTAATAGAGAGGTTGTCTGCCATAGATATATTTGGGGATTATGTGAATAAGCAGGCCTCTAGGGCCTCTTACTTTTTGTCTTACACTTCTTATGCATTAGCATGTGGTGTTAAGGAGCCCAAATGTCTAGAGGGCTATGGAAAACACAAGCTCATAAGGTTTCGAGAGCCACCCATGATTGCATCAGGCCACACAATCCAAGAAGAAGAACACGTGGAGATAGCTGAAGACAAGGATACCCCTCTCAGACAAGCAACAGAGGCAAGCATTGATAAACAGAAAGTCGACATCAAGCCAATAAGGAAGAAAAAGAGTCCAATCAAGTTCAAAAAGAGAGTTTCGACTCGCAAGCCTTGGGAGTAGTAGGATTTAGTCATCAAATATAGCACAAACATTATGTTGAAGTTGAACTGATTTGTACAAAGTCTTTGATCCTCATCAATTCCTTGTCCGTACGGATGATCAGTACTCTTTTGCATTTGTCCCATCACCGTACGACACTTCAGTACTCTTCCCACACTCAAAAGCTTCTAAAAGCGTTTGACACTCAGTACTTTATTGGTAAGGATCAACAGTATGTCTAGCATAATTAAGTAGTATTGATTGAATTTTTTGTGTGTTAATATATGGATGTATTGATGCCTGTTATTATGGATCACATGTTTCACAAAAGAAATACTTTTGATGGAGTCTCAAAACATATAGGCATAACACCAAGAGTCACTTGTTCCACAGAATAAAAATCTATTGATTGAGTTTGAAAACATGTGGACATAACACCAATAAGTTACAAACTGCTATTCATGTTTACTTGTCCATTTATGGTTTCTAAATATCTTCGAATCCCTCCACTGTCTATGTCTCTCTGCTGCCATTGAATTGTCCAAAGTTTGTCTTCGTCTTTGCTTTTGGGCTAGAATAAAAGCAAGCTTGACTTTGGAACTAGCAACTTTTCTTTTAGCATGCAGCCTTTGTAGAATGCCTCGGTAAAACCATTGGAAGACTTCCTTTAGACTATTTGCCTTTTGACTCCCTCCATAGTGTTGTGTGTGTCTGAAAAATGCATTACGTGCCATGTAGTGAGACTTCTCCATGCCTTGGGTAGACCAAATTGCTGGGCATCCATACTTTTTGACAAAATAGGGAAGGTGGTTGTAGATGATATGCTGTTTTCACAAAGACATAAGAATGCATAGTAAGTTATAAAAGAAAAGAGGATCACACTTAAGTAAAAGAAGAAGACATCACTTTACCATGTAGTGAGTTATATTGCAGGGCTGTCCATGCGTCTTTCATTGACTTCCCAAAATGTTTAATTGCCTCTTCAAAGTTCTTGTAATCACTCTTTGTCCATGTTACATTGTCACAGAACATGAAGAGTTGATCAAGAGACCTCCACACCTCTGCCTTCACATTTCGTGCTTCCCGAATCCCCATCTGCCTCATGATCTTTCATGGCATTATGGACTTGCTTCCACAATCCATAACTAATCCTTGAAACTGTTCTACCTTGCCTTACTTGCTTACTATTGTGTTTGGGTCGAGACAAGAATCTTCTTGCCTTAATACCACCAATAGAGGGCTTGATTGGTACCTCCTTGCCATTGGTAGACTTTTTAAAATCCTTTGTGATATGAACATCACCTCCATGCAGACCTATATCGGATAACACTTTTTCCAATGCATGAAGAGCATCCTTTCTATTTCTTTCGGGACGGAGTTTCCAAGCAAATCCAATATACAAAAATACCAATTTCTCAATAATTCGACATAGAGCATGCAATGTGCATATGTAAACATTACATAGTGGAATGTCAAGAATGGCCTTGAAGTTAGGGTCAACTTTATCTCTATTAGGTGCTCTCTTCCACCATTTGGAATCCATTACTTGAGCTGATTCTTTGCAGTAAAGACAAGGAGACTTTGAGTTACCTCCTTTACTAACGTTATACATGCACTTAAGTGTTTTAAGATCCCCCGCCATATGCCACTCTACTTGAAAATCACCTTTTTCTGCAACATGGAGATTCTCTCCTTGCACTTGTCTTTTAATTATTCTTGGTATTTCCGTGTGGTGAAACACCCAATCTAGTGTTTCATGGTCTTCTGTCTTTACCTGTGATTATACAAAACAAAAGTCTTACTATAAAAGATTTGAAAACATTGACTAAAATCAAGTACGAAATAAAAAATGATCATACCTGGAATGAGCCCAACCACCATATGTGTTTCTCCGACTGCACACTAAAATACTTCGAACTCGCTTCATTCAATGATGTATCAAGTGCTCCATTCATCAATGTGATAGTAATCCTTTCCATTTTCTTTTCCTTTACAACCTCACACTCATCCAGTTTGATAACAAATTTCAAAATGCCTTTGCACTCTTCAAATGTTATTCCATAAAACTCGACCATTCTTCTTTGAAGTTGTTGTAGATCTACAAATATATTGTTCCAAGGGTCATACACAGTGGTTCCTTTAGCACCATGAAATATTTCTTCAATATGGATATATGGTCCAATAAACTCATCTATACTTTCATTCAAATGACCTCTTATCTTCCACACTGTTGCTGGATTTGGCAGTAAAACTCGTTTAATCCTTTGATCTCTCAAAGTTGAGGATATCGCATGGAAAATCGAACTATATCCCTTCCTGCTAACTCCACTAACATCAAGGATTGTAGTACCATCAACTTGATTATTGGATATAAAGTCCTCTACAACATTGCGTTTGATTGTTTTGTATTTTTTTTCTTCAATCAAACCTTTTGCTACACCACAAGAAAGCAATCCTTTCATTTGTTTAACTGGAAGAAGGTTGGGATCCATATTTTCTTTTGCAGTCTCCAATAATTTCCTATAGTAACAATATAGTAACAACACAATATGCCTATATTATTCAATACTTCCAATCCTATTTTGCATTAATGGACAAAATAGATATAGTCATTTGAGAGCATTTTTGAGTTTAAAAAATAAAAAATTGCAAACTAACCTTGCTTCCTGAATTCTTCGCTTGCATCCACCAGTCCCAGCCTTCAAATTTGCAATGTTTTTAATCTTCCTGCTTCGTTGTCTGTCTCCAAGCATGGTTCTCTTCCTTCTTGATCTTGTTAACTCTTTTTTACTCTTTGAATGCTCCTCAATTTCATTCTGCAACTACTGCTCCAATTTTGCACGAATAGCTATCTCTTGAATCCTGGCTCCCTTTTCTTGTAGGTACATTGTTTTATATGTTTCTGCAAATGCAGACTGTGCTGAAATATAACCAAGAAGTCCATTTTGTCCATCGCCCGCAAACCTCAGTAGTGTGGTTGGATTGACAAATGGAGGTGTAGAGTTTTTTACTAGACATTTTGGATATATACTTCCATCACACCATAAGTCAATATGTTGGAGCCCTTCTCTTCTCATATTTTCCCGTTGTTGAGCATTTAGCACCGTATCCTTTCGTCTTTTTTGTGCTGGAGCATATTGTTCTTCTAAGTCGATATGAAGATGGTATAATCGCTTCTTCTGAGATTGTAACTCACTAGTATCGGCCATTTTTGTGCTTCTGAGGTTGCAAAGTTGGCTTGTCAATCTCATAGTCTTTTTGTAACATGAATTATGGAAGTGTGGCGGTATCCATACAATCATTAAGTTCAGTGATGGATTCTTTATGAGAGGCCTGCACACGTCGTCAAAAGAGATGCGAAATCTTCGAGAAACAAAAAAAATTAAGGAGATATTTAATGCAAAATCGTGTTAGTTAGACAAAAGATTATCTTATTCTTTTCTGAACTGACAATTCAGTGGTCCTTACTGACAGTTCTGAGCCACGTTTCCATATTTTATTATTTTTGAGATCTTTTAGGAGAGAAATAAATCGAAAAATAGTGAATTTCTTACAGGGCCCCAAAATGAGCTCCGTTTTTCCCTAATGAAACTCTGATTCAGACTTGACCAAGACCTAATTCCTTCATCAATTTCAATCAATGACGATGTGCCCAGTTCATGAGAAATGTACTCAAATCTCCCACTGAATCTGAAACTAAGTTAAGACTTTTGATTTTGATCTGAGGATCAGGAATTCTGTTTGGAATTCAGACCTGGATCTAGAAGTATTGGGATACGGATTTAAGATTATTCATGGTTTTCAAACAAAATCAAAACTGAAAACTTGCATAGAAACCCTGTTTTCTTAAAGGACTGTCTTACGCCAGAATGCTGGAGGGAGCATTTGGCATATATGTTTATCTAAGGGAAGTTCGGTTGCATAGAAACCCTGTTTTCTTAAAGGACTGTCTTACGCCAGAATGCTGGAGGGAGCATTTGGCATATAAGCTTATCTAAGGGAAGTTCGGTTGCAACAGCACCTGGCGGGGAGTGTTCGTCGAGGGATAGCTCACGCGGCAAAAACCTGCCCAGGTCTTGACCAGCCTGGGTCTGGTGAAAAATGGTGTGCTTCCAGTACGATGGGCGAGGGCCGATGGAGCGGTCCCTGAGTGAAGTACCAGGACACCTAAGGAGGATCCTGGAGGGTTTTGACCAGGCGATGCACGGGCTCGCGGTGCTTAGGACACCCATACATATGTGGAGGAAGATATATATATGTATGTTGACGAAATGATTATTGTAATCTGTTACTGGATCATTGCTGACCAGCTGGTCCCAATGGAGAGTCCAGATCAGTACTATTTTTGTGAAACAAGGGATTGAATGGAAATTTTGAATTATGAAATCTGTGATCATATCTGTTTTGTCAATGGATTATTTTTATATTAAAGTTTTAAAGAGGAGTGTGTGCGTATCTATTTTCTAAAGCTAAAGTTAAGAAAGGCATTTCAATTATGGGTGGGTGAGTACTTGTTTGGATCTATCGATTCCAGTGGTGGTAGGGTGGTGGCTAACCCATGGGCCGGATGGGGTTAGGCTGGAATCAGTGGAGTTTTAATAATCAAACTGAGAAATCTTAGGATTACGCTAGGATTCGAGTAGCTAGTTAATTCCCTGGCTGATAAATTTCTCAATTGAGTGGATCAACGGCTCTTGATTAGGAAAAAAGCGTTGAAATTACTCAAATGATCAAATTATATCAGCGATAGTTTCCTTCTATCTGGTTTATTTAGGTGAAGGATAGTTTAGAATTGATCTCGTTAGAAAAAAATTCGTTAAGAAAATTCAAAAAGGTGGAATTGTCCCCGCTTTTCGGGCATGGGAAATTTTCCCAGTTTCCGTTTTCGGAGTGACCACCAGCCTAGTCTCGTGCCCGGACATTCGTGGGCGAGGCCTTGAGTGAGAAAACCTACCCCACACATGAGGGGGCTGCTTCCGCTGTCAGCTACTACCGGGAGTCCGGTGCACGGAGGGGGCAGAGGGATCCCACAGTTGGTGTCAGAACGGAAATTGCCTAAATTTTTTATAGAAATTTGGGAAAGAAATGTTTTTCACTTGTTAATACTATGAGAATAAACTTCAAAAATTGAAAACTTATAAATTGAATTGGAAATTTATAGATGGACACCCCGAACCTATCTGGAATTCCTGGACTCTCTCAGAGTCAGGATATGATAGCTTTTGCGTTTGATCACCTCATCAACTCTACGACGACCCGAATGAGCAGAGTGAGACTCGCTCGCCATTTTGAGAGTCTTTACTTTCCTGATCCTCTTGAGTGACATCGGTATATGTGGTTCTGTGGAGGACAGTGTATTAACATCAGTACCAGTCAGCATCAGAGGCTCAGGCAAAATATTTCCTTGGCCATGATTCTGATAAGTCTAGGGCTTGTTCAGCACGTCTACTATGTGATCATTCACCCAAGAACTTCAGAACTTCATGCCAATTTTTTAGACTTCTTAGCCGCTTTATCCCGAGAAATAGAATTAGAGCACCTCTTTGTGTAATGAATCGTGTGTACCATGGTATGTCTTCTTCTCAATTTCGTTTCTTTATACGATTACGACTGAGGCAGTGATTCTGGAGCCCGAGCTGCTCTATGTACATATTGCAACTTTTATATAAATATAGAAATGTTTTCTGGAGAACAATTCCCTGTTGTATAAGTGATTGTTTACGCACGATCTGATAAAGAAAAATCTGTTATTGGACATATGTCATAGATCTCCAATAAGATCATTGTCTTGTTTAAGAAATTGTTTTTCGAACCTCTTAAGTCTTAGGATCTCGTGGATGATATCAAAATAAAAATTTAATAATATATAAATTTTTGACAGAATCATGAGACGAGGAAACCGTGGTCGTCAGCTAGACCCTCTCTCTGAAGATGATGAGCTTGACCCTGATGTTCGCAAGGCTCTTCATAGGACTCATCCAGGACCCTTCAAAGGAGAAGGGGAGAACCTGGGTGAGGCTGTGGAGAAATGGGTGGAAGCCATGGAAGAATATTTTTACGTCACAGGCTACAATGAGCGGAGCAAAATGGCTCTTGCCTGGCTGAAAATAGTGGAAACAGCCAGGGTAGCATGGAGGAACCACTGTGACACCAACAGTCTGGATAGAAATACTCAGTCCTGGAACGACCTAAAAACCTATTTAAGAAAGAGATTTTGTCCCCCTGGATTTTTGGAAATCAAAATGAACGAATTCTTAGAGCTAAAGCAGGAGAGCAAAACCATCAAGGAATATCACCAGGCCTTTGCTCTTCTACTCAAATATTCTTAGAGATAAAGTAGGAGAGCAAAACCATCAAGGAATATCACCAGGCCTTTGCTCTTCTACTCAAATATTCACCAAATTCTTAGAGCTAAAGCAGGAGAGCAAAACCATCGAGGAATATCACCAGGCCTTTGCTCTTCTACTCAAATATTCACCACCTCTAGATGAAGAACAACTTATGGCCAGGTTCATTCGGGGAATGAACGAACCCTTGGACACACTGGTCAAAAATGCCAAGCCAGTCCATGGACTGAAGCAGTAAGAATGGCAAAGGATTTTGCCAAAGCCTTTGTAGTAAAGGTCCCGCCAAAGCCTGCACCCTCTAACTTTAAAAGATTCCAAGCCCAAGGAAGTACTTCAAACTTTCCACCCCCGAAGAGGCAGCAAGGCCCGAATCAGAATCAAGATGCAAGACCCTTCCCCCAAAATACTTTCTCAAGAGCCCCACCTCTTTCAAGAAATCAAAAGGATGAACTCAGAAGTGAAAACCGATGTTTTTGGATACCAAGGTTTTGGTCACCAACTGAAAGACTGCCCGACTCCTGCCATGTCAAGGGGACAGGGAAGTCAAGGACCCCGAATTCAGAGACCAACCCCTTCATACTAGTCTAATGAAGGTCCGTCTCGCCCAAGCTAGGGAAACCCCAGAGAAGAACTCTAGCTCAACCATTTGCCTCTGTCCAGAGTAACCTCAGAACTCCCTCCCAGAACTGGGGCAACCAAAGAGAAAGAGTTCCACCTCAGACTGCAAAACAGCCAGAGCAGTCACAATTTCAGATGTAGTAGAAGAGGAAAGAGGGCAGATCTATGCTGCAATTGAAAACCAAGGGCCTAACCGACAGTTCTCAGTCATCCATACTCTAGCACAGTATCAAGGTGGTAAGCCTTTTAAGCTTTTGATTGACTCAAAAAAATCTCATTCATTCATTTCCCTTGGATGCTTGCGTGAGCTAGTCTTAGAATAGAAATCAGGGAAACCTATGCAAGTTATATTGGCCAGTGGAAAGACTCTTTTCACTCACCATTGTTGAAAGAACGGTAGAGGGGGAGGAGACACACACACAGGAGCAAACCCTAATGTATATTGCAAACCCTAACCATAGAGGAAAGCCATCTCCCTTCTCACACAATGCATAAAGCCATAATCCATAATACACACACATCTAACCCTAGCTAATGTCCACACACTATGACCAGCTAGACACGCGGTCATTTATGTCTCACACATGTTCCTACCTAACATGCCAGCACATAGCATAGCTGGCTCACACTAACATCAAGCTTGAATCTCAACAGCCCCTCTCAAGCTCATGATGTACTGCCGATGAAGATGTAGATGAGCTTGGGATATCAAGGCTCTCAACACTCCCCCTCAAGCTCATCCCATGTACTCCCAACATAGTACGGAAGTACTCAAACTTCTCCCTACTAAGTGGCTTTGTAAAAATGTCTGCCCATCAGTCTTCACATACTGAAGATCAACTGTACCATCCAGCACCTTCTCTCTGACAAAGTGATAATGGACCTCTATGTGTTTGGTCCTCGCATGAAATACTGGATTCTTGGCCAACTGTATACTGCTCATGTTGTCACAATGAATGACAACTTTGCTGTCAATAGGCTCACCCAAATCTGCCAAGAGACTCTTTATCCATACTGCCTCACAAGTAGTAATGGCTGCACCCCTGTATTCAGCCTCTGTGTACTAGATAAAGCAACTGTAGGTTGCTTCTTACTACTCCAACTCACCACGGCACTTCCAAGTGTAAAAGCATATCCACTAGTAGACCTCCTATCATATGAGCTACCTGCCCAATCAGCATCTGTGTAGCCATGTATGTCCAAGCTTTTACCACTCTCATAAAGTAGACCATAATGTGCAGTGGTCTTTACATATCTCATAATGCGTCTCACTACATCCAACTGTGGTTTTCTGGGGCTCTGCATAAACTGGCTTACTAGCCCCACAGCATAACTCAAATCCGGCGTGTGATAGTCATGTAAATGAGACTACCAACCATCTTTCTGTACATAGATGGATCATCCAACTCCTCACCATAATCAGCCCGCAACTTCACATTTTGCTCCAAAGGTGTACTCATAGGCTTACACCCTGTCATGCCATATTTTGCCAACATATCCAATGCATATTGGCGCTGTACTAACCATGTACCTGCATGATCTTTGACCACTTCTATTTCAAGAAAGTATCTCAACTCACCAAGGTCTTTCATATCAAATTTCCCACTCAAAGCTTTCTTGGCATGCATCACATCTGCACCATGATCACCTGTGATAATCAAATCATCCACATAGATGACGAGTAAAACAATCCCATGTTCTGTCTTCTTCACATAGAGTGAAGAATCTGCTGTAGAAATCTAAAATCCAAGTGAGATAAGATATCTGCTCATCTTATCACTCCAAGCACGAGGTGCTTGCTTCAAACCATATAATGCCTTTTTCAATTTGCATACATGAGTGGGATATCTTGGGTGTACATACCCTTCTGGCTGTGTCATATACACTTCCTCTTGTAGATCTCCATTTAGAAATGCATTCTTGACATCCATTTGATGCATTTCCCAGCCATTAGCTGCAGCCATAGCAATGACTGCTCTCACTATGCCCATCTTAGCCACTGGACTAAAGGTTTCATCATAGTCCAAACCTTGGGTTTGTGCATAACCCTTAGCTACCAATCTTGCTTTATGTCTCTCAATAGAACCATCAAATTTGCACTTCACTTTGTAAACCCATTTATATCCAATAACATTCTTGTCCTTTGGTAATGCAACCAAATCCCATGTGTTATTGTGAACCAATGTGTCCATCTCAACATCCATTGCTTCCTCCCATACATGCTTTCCAATAGCCTCTGTATAGCATGTAGGTTCCACATGCTTTCCAATAGCCTCTGTATAGCATGTAGGTTCCACATGCTTCACCATAGATGTCATATATGCATAGTGCATAGCAAAATCTCGATATGTCAATCTGTCAACTGGATATCTGACTCTCTGGGATCTCCACAATGCCTGCGGATCACTCTGAACACCTGTCACCCTAGCATGTGGTGGCGCATATCTATCCTGCCTAGCACCAGGTGTGCGTAAAACAGGTATGCCAAGCTCCTCATCCAAACTCTCCGAACTAGATGACTCATAACCTGTAATTCCAATTCCTTCAACTTTCTTTTCTTTATCCATAGCACTACTCCCAGTGCTCACACTCTCGTGCCTCAAACGTCCTGACCATGGACGTACAGTACTACTCTCAGCCTCTGCTAGAAGTAGAACTAGAACTTGCTTGTGGCAAGTTTACAGGCACATCTGCTTCAAGTGACTCAATGACACCCTCATCCTTTGCTTTGTACCAACTAGCAAGCTCATTAAACACCACATCTCGTCAGATGACCACTTGTCTAGTTTGTGGATTATAACATTTGTATGCCTTTCGATCCTGTGCATATCCAACAAATACACATTTCTCTACCTTAGGATCCAACTTCCTTCTTCTTTCATCAGGCACATGTACATAAGCTATGCATCCAAAAACTTTGAGGTGTCCAATGTCTGGCCTATAACCTGTAAGCTGCATCTCTGGTGTGCTTCCATGAATGGCTGCTGTAGGTGTTTTGTTCAGTATATACACTGCAGTAGCACATGCTTCTGCCCAATAATAATCCGGCATGCTCTTTTCATTAAGCATTGCCCTAGCCACTTCACATATGACTCTATTCTTTCTCTCAGCCACACCATTTTGCTGAGGTGTATACCTGCAAGTCAATTGTCTTCTTATACCATGCTTCCTCAAGAAATGCTCAAAAGCTTTTGAGGTGTATTCACCACCTCCATCTATCCTCAAACATTTAATCCAACAGTCATATTGCTTTTCTGCAAAAGCTTTGAAATCCATAAATTTTTCCAATACTTCACTCTTCTCTCTGAGAAAGTATATCCATGTCATCCTACTGAAATCATCTATGAATGTCACATAGTATAAACTACCTTTGATAGATGGGTTTTGTGCAGGACCCCATACATCACTATGTACTATCTCAAGTGGCCTGCTACTCATGTTTCCTTCTCTAGGAAACCGTAACCTTGCCTGCTTTCCAAACTGACAGGCTTCACAAACATGCATATGTCCATCATACATGAATCTAGGCAGCCCACTAACAATGCCTCTTGCCTGCATGTTCTTTAATCTTTGTATATTGACATGTCCAATCCTCTTATGCCACATATTAATGTCCTGTACCACATTTCTGCTTTTAGAGAACATGGTTGATTTTAGCTCAGGAATTCCAGCATCCAGCTTAAACAATCTGCCTTCTTTCTTGCCTTTAGCATGACTCTACATCCATGTTTGAAATCCTCAACGAAGCAACCATGCTCGTTGAATCGAACCTGTAATCCCTGTTCCACCATTTGACCAACTGAGGCCAAGCTTTTTGTGATAGAAGGCACGTACAATACATCAGACATAGATTTTGTTTGACCATTGTGCATAACCAATGGTACACTACCAACATGTGTAATGGCATGCTGAGTATCATCTCCTGTTTCCACATAGCCTTTCACATCCATAGGCTTCATATGCTCAAACCATTCACCATGACAAGTCATATGGTTTGGTACTCCAGAGTCCATGTACCATGTGTCATCATTCTCAGCATTTGTCATCATTGATCCAACAACATGTTTCATGGCGAACAAATGATTTGCAGTGCCATCATTACTGCTTGATGCATAGTTTCCACCATGTTGTGCATAATTTCTACCATAATGACCACCACATTGTGCTCTACCTTCTCTCAAATCATTCTGTTTGTGGAAACAATCTCTCACCATATGACCATATTTTCCACAATAATGGCATTCCATATCTTGCATAGATGTTTGTTGGCCTTGCCAACGTCCTCTACCACGAGGATTACCTCTGCCTCTCTGAGGTGTATATCCATGACCACCTCAAGCACCATATAAAGGCTGAAAATTCTGTTGTGGTGATGACCGGTCCTGCCATCCACGACCATTACAACCACGTCCACGTGATGTGAATCTCCCCCTACCTCTAAAACCTCTTTGCGAGTAGAAAGCCTGATTTCTGCCATTATCATCATGGCTAGTAGATGCATCCAGAAATGAATCACTGAGTTTGATTTCCTCAACAAGCAAGAGTGAAACCAACTCATCAAAGTCTGGTAAACCTGTACTCCAAATCGAGATGGATGTATCAAAAGATTTATATTCCTTGCCAAGACCACGCAAGGCAATATCCACCAAATCACATCAGGCATGGGGGCATTTATTGTTGCCAATGCATCTGCAAACTTCTTTATTTCTTGCACATAATCATGGATGCTCCTTTTATTCATTTTCACATTATGTATCTACTATCGCAACTGAGACTTGCGAGCACTCGTGTCGATCTCCTCGCTTCAATTATATCAAAATTCTGCTCTGTTTTCTCTGTGCAGTCTGCACTGCCTACATTTGAGGGATTTGGGAGTTATTTAAGTGTTAATTGAAGATGGATATAGGTGCCCAACACACTTGGGTATGTGTGCAACCAATCAATGGTTGGATTTTTGCCAAAAACATGCTCCAAATGCATCAAATCTTGACCTCCTTTTCTCTGTTTTGTGAGAGCTCAAAAATCAGTAAATTCCACTCATTCAAATGCATTCAAATTGCTCCAAAATCAGTATAGGGCTTGCTTAGGAGTTGCCAATACATTCCTTCTTGTCAAATACATGTGTCTTTTGCTAGATTTGTATGTATTTCCACCATACATCAGTGTTTCCAAGCTTTAATGGAAAGCTTCCAAAAACCAAAAATTTGCTTTGCTTTGAGTTGCTCTAAATTGCTTTGTTTTTGCTTGAATCACTTGCAATCCGCTCAAGGATGTTTAGAAGACCTTACCCGGTAGGCCAAGCTCTCAGATCTGATAAGAATCGGTGTGCTCCAAGCTTCACAGCTCCAATGGCAAGCTTCACAGCTTCTCTTCACAGCTTCTTCTCCCTCTTCACTCACTCACTCTCATAAACCCTAATAAACACAACAAGGCTCTGATACCATGTTGAAAGAACGATAGAGGGGGAGAAGACACACACACAAGAGCAAACCCTAATGTATATTGTAAACCCTAACCATAGAGGGAAGCCATCTCCCTTCTCACACAATGCATAAAGCCATAATCCATAATACACACACATCTAACCCTAGCTAATGTCCACACACTATGACCAGCTGGACACGCGGTCATTTATGTCTCACACATGTTCCTACCTAACATGCCAACACATAGCATAGCTGGCTCACACTAACATCGAGCTTGAATCTCAACAACCATAAGACAGATCTTATCCACCCAGTACAATCTAGATGGTAATGTAACCGTCTGTCAGTTCAAAGTCTTACCTCTGGGAGTTTTTGATGGGATCCTTGGAATGGATTGGCTCCACAAAAATCAAGCTGACATACACTGTCACAATGGAACCATTTCCTTCCATGACCTTCACGGGAACAAAGTTCAAGGAACTGGAGTTTCCAGATCCCCAGACCTTCAGTTAGTAAAAGCTTCTAGGTTGCTTAAAGGACTTAGAAAGAAGCAGCAAGTTTATGTTGTCAAAATGAACCCAGTAGACTCAAAGCTTAAGACTAAAGAGCCAGAATGGTTAAGTGAATTTGATGATCTATTCCCAGCAGAGCTAACTAAAATGCCTCCGATTCGGGAAGTAGATCATGTGATAGAATTGACCCCTGGAGCTCAGCCAATAGCCCTCTGCACGTACAAAATACCAGTTCCTAAAGCCATCGAACTCAAGGAACAACTTAGATAGCTGTTAGAACAAGGATTTGTAAGACCCAGTGTTTTACCTTGGGGTGCGCCAGTTCTCTTTCAGAAAAAGAAAGATGGAACGCTTAGACTCTATGTGGACTACAGAGGTCTAAATCAGCTGCTGACAGTTAAGAATAAGTATCATGTCCCAAGAATTGATGAGCTTTTGGACAGGCTAAATGGAGCCCAGATCTTCACAAAGATAGCTCTCAAATCCGGGTATTACCAGATCAGAATTCATGTTCAAGATATAGCGAAAATAGCCATCAATACTCGCTATGGGCATTATGAATTTACTGTCATGCCGTTCTGATTAACTAATGCCCCAGCTACATTCAATCGCCTAATGCAGGACATCCTCAGAATACTTGGATGATTTTGTTCTAGTTTTCTTTGATGACATTCTAATTTACTCAAGGAATGCAGCTGACCATGAGACTCATGTCCGAAAAGTTCTTGAGATTATAAGGAAGCACCAACTCTTTGCCAAAAAGAGCAAATGCACTTTCTCTGCCGACCACGTTGAATACTTGGTATCCAAAGATGGAATTTCTCCAGATTCTACAAAGGTCCAAGCAGTCATAGATTGGCCTGAACCAAAGACAGTGAAAGAAGTCAGAGGATTCTTGGGATTGACTGGTTGGTATAGAATTTTTATACCAAAGTATGCTCTCATAGCTTCCCCCCTGACTAACCTTCTCAAAAAGAGTACCCCATTCCAGTGGTCTGCCAGGTGCCAAAGTGCTTTTGATAAGCTGAAGACCGCGGCCTTGGTGGTAACCAGTCCTGTTCTAAAGCTGCCAGATTTCTCTCTACCGTTTGAGGTAGTAAAACTGATGCAAGTGGTTTTGCCCTGGGAGGTGCACTCATGCAGGAAAGTCATGCAATGGCCTATGAATCCCGAAAACTTAGAACACATGAGAGGAATTATGCTGTCCACGACCTAGAACTACTTTCAGTAGTCTATGCCTTAAAGTTGTGGAGACAATACCTACTGGGAAAAAGATTCACTTTGATGACAGACCATCAGAGTTTAAAGTGGATCTTCACTCAGAAGGACCTCAACATGCGCCAAAGAAGGTGGATGCAGACCCTGCAGGAATTTGATTTTGAAATCAAGTACCGCCCAGGCAAAGAAAATGTGGTAGCAGATACCCTCAGCAGAAAAGCCTCCTTGTTTGCAATTACTATAGTATCAAATCCTTTGATTATTGAAGCAAGAGAGAAGATCATGCAAGATAGATTCTTTAGCCCTATTGCTACCCTACTTATGCAGGAGAGCAAAACTCCACAGGAGTTGAACAGAGTTCAAGGGTACAGCCTGGATGATGGCATTATGTATTATAATCGCAGGCTACGCATTCCCAATGTGATGAGGGAACCAAGGGTCAAATTTTGAATGAAGCCTATGACAGCCTTATAGCAGGACATCCAGGTTTCATCAAAACCTACATGTCTATAAAGAAAAGCTTCTTTTGGCCTAGTCTGAAAAAGGATGTACTGAATCATGTATGTCAATGTCTGACATGCCAGAAAGTCAAAGCTGAAAGAGTAAAAATGCCAGGGAAATTACATCCATTGGACATCCCCCAGATGAAGTGGGAATGTATCAGTATGGACTTTATTACTGGATTACCTTCAATGCAATCATGTTACAACTCCATTTTTGTGGTAGTTGACAGATTAACCAAATTTGCCCATCTGATCCCAGTAAAAGAAACCTACACTGCAGTGGATGTGGCCAGAGTGTTCCTTAAGGAAATCTTTAGATTACATGGCCTACCCAGAAGAATAGTAAGTGATCGAGATCCCAAGTTTACTTCAAGGTTCTGGACTGCATTTTTTGAAGCAGTGGAAACTTTCTTGGATCTTAGCGCAGCTTATCACCCTGAGACCGATGGTCAAACTGAAAGGGTAAACCAAGTAATTGAAGATATACTTCGGTTATGCTGTGGCAAGGAACCCAAGAAGTGGCTAAGCTATCTGCACCTAGTCGAGTTCGCCTACAATGCTTCTTATCGAAGTATCGAGATGAGCCCTTTTAAAGCTCTGTATGGACAAGATTGCTTAACTCCATTAACTTGGTCCGACCCATTGATTAGGGTCGAGATGTCCAGACAGATGCTTGACGACATGGAGCAGCAGATGCAGTCAATTCGTAAAGATATTAAAGCTGCTCAGGATTGACAAAAGCAGTATGCAAATAAGAAGAGGATAGACAAAAAGTTTGAAGAAGCAGATATGGTCTTCATTAGAGTACGGCCCAAAAGAAGTTCTCTATCTCTTGGGAAGTACAAGAAGTTATCCCCTAGATATTGTGGGCCATATCTGATTACAAAGAAAGTAGGTGACTTAGTTTACGAGCTTCTTCTGGCTCCTCATCTCAAAGCTCATAATGTATTTCATGTAAGCCTTCTAAAGAAATATGTGCCAAGCCCAAATCATGTACTTGATGATGAAATCCTAACCTCTTCAACCCAAGGGCAGATGGAACTCTAACCTGAAGAAATTCTTGATGTTCGAGAAAAGATTCTCAAGAACAGAATTCTCAGAGAATTATTGGTAAAATAGAAGTTCTATCCTTTTGAAGATGCCACCTGGGAGAATGAAGCCGACCTCTTGCGGGATTACCCCCAATTTTTTGCGAGATGAGGGCATTTCGCGTTTTTCAAGTGGGAGAGAATGTAAGATTCCTCCCCAGCCTCTCAAGATGTCCAGCATCTTCCCCTGTAATCAAATCCCTCTTCAGAAATATAAAAGATCTTGTTTCTACCAGTTTTGGCCTAGCGAGAGAGAATCTTCTAGAGAGTGGTAATTCAGTTTTTAAATATTTTTTTTGGATAGAAAAATGCCTCATCTTATTAAAATAAGTTCCTCTGAAACAGAAGTTCAAAAAGATTTTCAGAAGGTGCATTAGAAATTAAGTATAATCTGTTCAAGAGGCATTATCCTGGAGGTCAAGATTTTTTCTAAGGTTCCTATGGACCAATAAGATTCATCCAAATGCCTCCAAATCGGGAAGTAGATCATGTGATAGAATTGACCCCTGGAGCTCAGCCAGTAGCCCTGCGCACGTACAAAATGCCAGTTCTTGAAGCCATCGAACTCAAGGAACAGCTTAGACAGCTGTAAGAACAAGGGTTTGTAAGACCCAGTGTTTCACCTTGGGGTGCGCCAGTTCTCTTTTAGAAAAAGAAAGATAGAATGCTTAGACTCTGTGTGTGGACTACAGAGGTCTAAATCAGTTGCCCTGATAGTTAAGAATAAGTATCCTATCCCAAGAATTGATGAGCTTCTGGGATAGGCTAAATGGAGCCCAGATCTTCACAAAGATAGATCTCAAATCCGGGTATTACCAGATCAGGATACCAAATCAAGATTAATGATCAAGATATACCAAAAACAGCCATCAATACTCGCTATGGGCATTATGAATTTACTGTCATGCCATTCAGATTAACTAATGTCCTAGCTACATTCAATCGCCTAATGCAGGACATCCTCAGAGAATACTTGGATGATTTTGTTCTAGTTTTCTTTGATGACATTCTGATTTACTCAAGGAATGCAGCTGACCATGAGACTCATGTCCGAAAAGTTCTTGAGATTCTAAGGAAGCACCAACTCTTTGCCAAAAAGAGCAAATGCACTTTCTCTGCTGACCACGTTGAATACTTGGGCTTTTTGGTATCCAAAGATGGAATTTCTCCAGATTCCACAAAGGTCTAAGCAGTCATAGATGGCCTGAACCAAAGACAGTGAAAGAAGTCAAAGGATTCTTGGGATTCACTAGTTGGTATAGAATTTTTATACCAAAGTATGCTCTCATAGCTTCCCCCCTGACTAACCTTCTCAAAAAGAATACCCCAATCCAATGGTCTGGCAGGAGCCAAAGTGCTTTTGATAAACTGAAGACCGCCTTGGTAACTAGTCCCGTTCTGAAGCTGCCAGATTTCTCTCTACCCTTTGAGGTAGTAAATTGATGCAAGTGGTTTTTCCCTAGGAGGTACACTCATGTAGGAAGGTCATGCAAAGGCCTATGAATCTCGAAAACTCAGAATGCATGAGAGGAATTATGCTATCCATGACCTGGAACTACTTTCAGTAGTCTATGTGTTAAAGTTATGGAGACATTACCTACTGGGAAAAAGATTCACTTTGATGAGACAGACCATCAGAGTTTAAAGTGGATCTTCACTCAGAAGGACCTCAACATGCGCCAAAGAAGGTGGATGCAGACCCTGCAGGAATTTGATTTTGAAATCAAGTACCGCCCAGGCAAAGAAAATGTGGTAGCAGATGCCCTCAGCAGAAAAGCCTCCTTGCTTGCAATTACTGTAATATCGAATCCTTTGATTATTGAAGCAAGAGAGAAGATCATGCAGGATAGATTCTTTGGCCCTATTGCTACCCTACTTATGCAAGAAAGCAAAACTCCACAGGAGTTGAACAAAGTTCAAGGGTACAGCCTGGATGATGGCATTATGTATTATAATCGCAGGCTATGCATTCCCAAAATGATGAGGGAACCAAGGGTCAAATTTTGAATGAAGCCCATGACAGCCTTATAGCAGGACATCCAGGTTTCATCAAAACCTACATGTCTGTAAAGAAAAGCTTCTTTTGGCCTGGTCTGAAAAAGGATGTACTGAATCATGTACGTCAATGTCTGACATGCCAGAAAGTCAAAGCTGAAAGAGTAAAAATGCCAGGAAAATTACATCCATTGGGACATCCCCCAGATGAAGTGGGAATGTATCAGTATGGACTTTATTACTGGATTACCTTTAGTGCAATCAGGTTACAACTCCATTTTTGTGGTAGTTGAGAGACTAAACAAAGTTGCCCATTTGATCCCAGTAAAAGAAACCTACACTGTAGTGGTGTGGCCAGAGTGTTCCTCAAGAAAACCTTCAGATTGAAGAATAGTAAGTGATCGAGATCCCAAGTTTACTTCAAGGTTCTGGACTGCATTTTTCAAAGCAATGGGAACTTTCTTGTATCTCAGCGTAGCTTATCACCCCGAGACCGATGGTCAAACTGAAAGGGTAAACCAAGTAATCAAAGATATACTTCGGTCATGCCGTGGGGAGGGAACCCAAGAAATGGCTAAGCTATCTACACCTAGTCGAGTTTGCCCTACAATGCTTCTTATCACTGAAGTATCGGGATGAGTCCTTTTAAAGCTCTGTATGGACAAGATTGCTTAACTCCATTAACTTGGTCCGACCCATTGATTAGGGTGGTCGAGATGTCCAGACAGATGCTTGACGACATGGAGCAGCAGATGCAGTCAATTCGTAAAGATATTAAAGCTGCCCAGGATCGACAGAAGCAGTATGCAAATAAGAAGAGGACAGACAGAAAGTTTAAAGAAGCAGATATGGTCTTCATTAGAGTATGGCCCAAAAGAGGCCCAAAAGAAGTTCTCTATCTCTTGGGAAGTACAAGAAGTTATCCCCCAGATATTGTGGGCCATATCTGATTACAAAGAAAGTAGGTGACTTAGCCTACGAGCTTCTTCTGCCTCCTCATCTCAAAGTTCATAATGCATTTCATGTAAGCCTTCTAAAGAAATATGTGCCAAGCCCAAATCATGTACTTGATGATGAAATCCTAACCTCTTCAATCCAAGGACAGATGGAACTCCAACCTGAAGAAATTCTTGATGTTCAAGAAAAGATTCTCAAGAACAGAATTCTCAGAGAATTATTGGTAAAATGGAAGTTGTATCCTTTTGAAGATGCTACCTGGGAGAATGAAGCCGATCTGTTTGCGGGATTACCCCCAGTTTGCGAGATGAGGGCATCTCGCGTTTTTCAAAGTGAGAGAGAATGTAAGATTCCTCCATAGCCTCTCAAGATGTCCAGCATATTCCCCTGTAATCAAGTCCCTCTTCAGAAATATAAAAGATCTTGTTTCTACTAGTTTTGGCCTAGAGACAAAAAAAATTTCTAGAGAGTAGTAATTCAATTTTTAAATATTTTTGGATAGAAAAATATGTCATCTTATGAAAATAAGTTCCCCTGAAACAGAAGTTCAAAAAGATTTTTAGAAGGTGCATTAGAAATCAAGTATAATCTGCTCAAGAGGCATTAAGATTTTTTCAAAATTTAAATTAAGGTTCCTATGGACCAATAAGATTAATCCAAATCTAGGAAGGAGATAAATAGAAGAATAAAAGGAAAATCCCCCAAAAATGAGTAAATACTCACATAAGATGAAGAATTGACTAAGGACAAGGTTAATAGTTAAAAAAGAGAGATATTCAAAAGTAATGATGCATTTTTGACACCTCAGTATGGGGGAATTTTCCTCATGAAGGAGGCACCTATTTCACATGTGTGGGAGAGTTTTAAACTCCCAAATAATGAGATATTTTTATCTCTCCTCTCTCCTGTTTCAACTAAATCCAAAAAGTGGACTAAACTGACCCAAAAATGGTCAAAAATTGACCAAACTGATCTGGAAAATTTTAGAATCAGTTGGCTTGGTTAGAAGCTCACTTTTTCCTATAAATAAAAGCCTTCTCCTTTGTTGAAACTCAATAGTGTTTTTGCACTGTTACCTTGCTTCTCGCAAGTGCCAAAAACTGTGAATTTTACTCATAATTCATTAGTTTTTGACCTTCCCTCTTCTAAGAGATTGGTGGCCACTCTTGTTTCAAACAATAGTAGAACCCTCAAACCATCAAGCCAAAGGAAAGCTCTCAAATTATCCATGTAAGTTGGAGATTCTTCTCTTTTCTATTTCTTTTATGGTTTTTTATGATTTTTGTCTTCTCTAAAATGAAATGATGTTATGCCTCATTGAAAAAAGGCATTTCCCTCTCTTATTTAGTAAATCCAACCATTCTTTATCCTAGATGAATGATTAATGGATAAAATCAAGTTTTTCATAATGTTTTTATCATATTTTCATAATCTTTTCATATGCATAAAAGATATTTTTTATATATTAAAAGTGTGATTTTCATCATAAATGATTTTTATGCATAAAAGATACTTTTTATATTAAAAGTGTGATTTTCTTCTTAAATGATTTTTATGCATAAAAGATAGTTTTTTATATTAAAAGTGTGATTTTAATCATAAATGATTTTTATGCATAAAAGATATTTTTTTATATTAAAAGTGTGATTTTCATCATAAATGACTTTTATGATGATAAAAGTGTGACTTTCATCAGAATTAGATTTTATGCATAAATAGATGCATATAGAATGATTATATTTAAAGAAGGGTTCTCTTAATCCTTTGTTTAATTTTCGTAAAAATTGGAAAAATGAATAAGTAGATAATCCGTGAGAAGAAATGCTACCGTTTCATATTCACTAAGATGGTAATGAAAAAATTCAATTAAACTATCAAAGTCAAAGATCGAGATAAATGATTATTTTATTTTTCATAAGAAATTCATGTTTTAAAAATCTGTAAGCAAATATTCGTCGAGCAAAATTTAGAAAAAGAGAAATTGAAATAGTACCTTTCGAGAAAGATAGTTTAAGAAGAACCTTTCCAACCCAAACTCTGATTCAGACTATTGACCAAGACCTAATTCCTTCGTCAATTTCAATCAATGACGATGTGCACGCCCAGTTCAGGAGAAATATACTCAAATCCCCCACCGAATCTGAAACTAAGTTAAGACTTTTGATTTTGATTTGAGGATCAAGTTAATAGAATTCGAGGAATTCTGTTTGGAATTCAGACCTGGATCTAGAAGTATTGGGATACGGATTTAAGATTATTCATGGTTTTCAAACAAAATCAAAACTGAAAACTTACATAGAAACCCTGTTTTCTTAAAGGACTGTCTTACGCTAGAATGCTGGAGAGAGCATTTGGCATATATGTTTATCTAAGGGAAGTTTGGTTGCAACAGCTGGCGGGGAGTGTTCGAAGGTAGCTCACGCGGCAAAAACCTGCCCAGATCTTGATAACCTGGGTATGGTGAAAAATGGTGTGCTTCCGATACGATGGGCAAGAGCCAACGAAGCGGTCCCTGAGTAAAGTACCAAGACACCTAATGAGGATCTTGGAGGGTTCTGACCAGGCGATGCACGGGCTCGTGGTGCTTAGGACACCCATATGTATATCGAGGAAGATATATATATGTATGTTGACGAAATGATTATTGTAATCTATTACTGGTTCCCGTTTGCCGACCAGCTGGTCCCAACGGAGAGTCCAGATTGGTACTGTTTTTGTGAAACAAGGGATTGAATGGAAATTTTGAATTATGAAATCTGTGATCATATCTGTTTTGTCAATGGATTAATTTTATATTAAAGTTTTAAAGAGGAGTGTGTGCGTATCTGTTTTCTAAAGCTAAAGTTAAGAAAGGAGTGTGTGCGTATCTGTTTTAAAGAGGAGTGTGTGCGTATCTATTTTCTAAAGCTAAAGTTAAGAAAGGCATTTCAATTATGGGTGGGTGAGTACTTGTGTGGATCTACCGATTCCAGTGGGTGGTGGCAGGGTAGTGGCTAACCCATGGGCCGGATGGGGTTAGGCTGAAATCAGTGGAGTTTTAATAATCAAACTGAGAAATCTTAGGATTACGCTAGGATTCGAGTAGCTAGTTAATTCCCTGATAAATTTCTCAATTGAGTGGATCAACGGCTCTTGATTAGGAAAAAAGCGTTGAAATTACTCAAATGATCAAATTATATCAACGATAGTTTCCTTCTATTTGGTTTATTCAGGTGAAGGATAGTTTAGAACTGATCTCGTTAGAAAAAAGTTCGTTAAGAAAATTCAAAAAGCTGGAATCGTCCCCGCTTTTCGGGCATGTGAAATTTTTTCGATTTCGGTTTTCGGAGTGACCACACCAGCCTAGTCTCGTGCCTGGACATTCGTGGGCGAGGCCCTGAGTGAGAAAACCTGCCCCGCGCATGAGGGGGCTACTTACACTATCAGCTACTATCAAGAGTCCGATGCGCGGAGGGGGCAGAGGGATCCCATAGTTGTTATGAGAGTGAAAATGATCTGGGAAAGAAATGTTTTTCACTTGTTGATACTATGAGAATAAACTTCAAAAATTGAAAACTTATAAATTGAATTGGAAATTTATAGATGGACACCCCGAACCTATCTGGAATTCTTGGACTCTCTCAGAGTCAAGATATGATAGCTTTTGCGTTTGATCACCTCATCAACTCTGCGAGACGACCCAAATGAGCAAAGTGAGACTCGCTCGCCATTTTGAGAGTCTTTACTTTCCTGATCCTCTTGAGCGACGTCGGTATATGTGGTTCTGTGGAGGACGATGTATTAACATCAGTACCAGTCACAGCGTCAGAGGCTCAGGCAAAATATTTCCTTGGCCATGATTCTGATAAGACTAGGGCTTGTTCAACACGTTCTACTCTGTGATCATTCACCCAGGAACTTCAGAACTTCATGCCGATTTTCTAGACTTCTTAGCTGCTTTATATACGAGAAATAGAATTAGAGCACCTCTTTGTGTAATGAATCGTGTGTACCATGGTCTGTCTTCTTCTCAATTTCGTTTCTTTATACGATTACGACTAAGGCAGTGATTCTAGAGCCCGAGCTGCTCTATGTACATATTGTAACTTTTATATAAATATAGAAATGTTTTTTGGAGAAAATTTTCCTGTTGTATAAGTGATTGTTTACGCACGATCTGATAAAGAAAAATCTGTTATCGGACATATGTCATAGATCTCCAATAAGATCATTGTCTTGTTTAAGAAATTGTTTTCCGAACCTCTTAAGTCTTAGGATCTTATGGATGATATCAAAATAAAAATTTAATAATATATAAAATCTTGACAGAATCATGAGAGACGAGGAAACCATGGTCGTCAGCCAGACCCTCTCTCTGAAGATGACGAGCTTGACCCTGATGTTCGCAAGGCTCTTCATAGGACTCAGCCACCAGGACCCTTCAAAGGAGAAGGGGAGAACCTGGGCGAGGCTGTGGAGAAATGGGTGGAAGCCATGGAAGAATATTTTGACGTCATAGGCTACAATGAGTGGAGCAAAATGGCTCTTGCCCGGCTGAAAATAGTGGAAACAGCCACGGTAGCATGGAGGAACCACTGTGACACCGATAGTCTGGACAGAAATACTCAGTCCTGGAATGACCTAAAAACCTATTTAAGAAAGAGATTTTGTCCCCCTGGATTTTTGGAAATCAAAATGAACTAATTCTTAGAGCTAAAGCAGGAGAGCAAAACCATCGAGGAATATCACCAGGCCTTTGCTCTTCTACTCAAATATTCACCACCTCTAGATGAAGAACAACTCATGGCCAGGTTCATTTGGGGAATGAACGAACCCTTGGACGCACTGGTCAAAAATGCCAAGCCAGTCCATGGCTGAAGCAGTAAGAATGGCAAAGGATTTTGCCAAAGCCTTTGTAGTAAAGGTCCCGCCAGAGCCTGCACCCTCTAACTTTAAAAGATTCCAAGCCCAAGGAAGTACTTCAAACTTTCCACCCCCGAAGAGGCAGCAAGGCCCGAATCAGAATCAGGATGCCGGAAGATTTTGAAGTGAAGGAAGACCCTTCCCCCAGAATACTTTCTCAGGATCCCCACCTCTTTCAAGAAATCAGAAGGATGAACTCAGAAGTGAAAACCCATGTTTTGGATGCCAAGGTTTTGGTCACCAACTGAAAGACTGCCCGACTCCTGCCATGTCAAGGGGACAGGGAAGTCAAGGACCCCGAATTCAGACACCAACCCCTTCATACCAGTCTAATCAAGGTCCGTCTCACCCAAGCTAGGGAAACCCCAGAAGAACTCCAGCTCAGCCATCTGCCTCTGTCCACCAGAGTCAGAACTCCCTCCCAGAACTGGGGCAACCAAAGAGAAAGAGTTCCACATCAGACTGCAGGAGCCAGAGCAGTCACATATTCAGATGTAGTAGAAGAGGAAAGAGGGCAGATCTATAATTGAAAACCAAGGGCCTAACTGACAGTTCTCAGTCATCCATACTCCAGCAGAGTATCAAGGTAAGCCTTTTAAGCTTTTGATTGATTCAGGCAATTCTCATTCATTCATTTCCCCTGGATGCTTGCATAAGCTAGTCTTGGAATAGAAATCAGGGAAACCTATGCAAGTTTAATTGGCCAGTGGGAAGACTCTTTTCACTCACCATGAGACAGATCTTATCCACCCACAATTTAGATGGTAATGTAACCGACTGTCAGTTCAAAGTCTTACCGCTGGGAGTTTTTGATGGGATCCTTGGAATGGATTGGCTCCACAAAAATCAAGCTGTCATACACTGTCACAATGGAACCATTTCCTTCCATGACCTTCACGGGAACAAATTTCAAGGAATTGGAGTTTCCAGATCCCCAAACCTTCAATTAGTAAAAGCTTCTAGGTTGCTGAAAGGACTTAGAAAGAAAAAGCAAGTTTATGTTGTCAAAATGAACCCAGTAGACTCAAAGCTTAAGACTAAAGAGCCAGAATGGTTAAGTGAATTTGATGATCTATTCCCAGCAAAGCTAACTAAAATGCCTCCAATTCGGGAAGTAGATCATGTGATAGAATTGACCCCTGGAGCTTAGCTAGTAGCCCTGCGCACGTACAAAATGCCAGTTCCTGAAGCCATCAAACTCAAGGAAGAGCTTAGATAGCTATTAGAACAAGGATTTGTAAGACCCAGTGTTTCACCTTAGGGTGCGCCAGTTCTCTTTCAGAAAAAGAAAGATGGAACGCTTAGACTCTATGTGGACTACAGAGGTCTAAATCAGCTGCTGACAGCTAAGAATAAGTATCATGTCCCAAGAATTGATGAGCTTCTGGACAGGCTAAATGGAGCCCAGATCTTCACAAAGATAGATCTCAAATTCGGGTATTACCAGATCAGGATACCAAATCAGGATTAATGATCAAGATAAAGCAAAAATAGCCATCAATACTCGCTATGGGCATTATGAATTTACTGTCATGCCATTCGGATTAACTAATGCCCCAGCTACATTCAATCGCCTAATGCAGGATATCCTCAGAGAATACTTGGATGATTTTGTTCTAGTTTTCTTTGATGACATTCTAATTTACTCGAGGAATGCAGCTCGTGTCCGAAAAGTTCTTGAGATTCTAAGGAAGCACCAACTCTTTGCCAAAAAGAGCAAATGCACTTTCTCTACCGACCACGTTGAATACCTGGTATCCAAAGATGGAATTTCTCCAGATTCTGCAAAGGTTCATAGATTGGCCTGAACCAAAGATAGTGAAAGAAGTCAGAGGATTCTTGGGATTGACTGGTTGGTATAGAATTTTTATACCAAAGTATGCTCTTATAGCTTCCCCCTTGACTAACCTTCTCAAAAAGAAAATCCCTTCCAGTGGTCTGCCAGGTGCCAAAGTGCTTTTGATAAGCTGAAGACCGCCGCCTTGGTAACGAGTCCCGTTGGTAGCAGATGCCCTCAGTAGAAAAGCCTCCTTGTTTGCAATTACTGTAGTATCAAATCCTTTGATTATTGAAGCAAGAGAGAAGATCATGCAAGATAGATTCTTTAGCCCTATTGCTACCCTACTTATGCAGGAGAGCAAAACTCCACAGGAGTTGAACAGAGTTCAAGGGTACAGCCTGGATGATGGCATTATGTATTATAATCGCAAGCTATGCATTCCCAATGTGATGAGGGAACCAAGGGTCAAATTTTGAATGAAGCCCATGAGAGCCTTATAGCAGGACATCCAGGTTTCATCAAAACCTACATGTCTGTAAAGAAAAGCTTCTTTTGGCCTAGTTTGAAAAAGGATGTACTGAATCATGTACGTCAATGTCTGACATGCCAGAAAGTCAAAGATGAAAGAGTAAAAATGCTAGGGAAATTACATCCATTGGACATCCCCCAGATGAAGTGGGAATGTATTAGTATGGACTTTATTACTGGATTACCTTCAGGGCAATCAGGTTACAACTCCATTTTTGTGGTAGTTGACAGACTAACCAAATTTGCCTATCTGATCCCAGTAAAAGAAACCTGCACTGCAGTGGATGTGGCCAGAGTGTTCCACAAGGAAATCTTCAGATTGCATGGCCTACCCAGAAGAATAGTAAGTGATCGAGATCCCAAGTTTACTTCAAGGTTCTGGACTGCATTTTTCGAAGCAAAGGAAACTTTCTTGGATCTTAGCACAGCTTATCACCCTGAGACCGATGGTCAAACTGAAAGGGTAAACCAAGTAATCGAAGATATACTTTGTTCATGCTGTGGTAGGGAACCCAAGAAATGGCTAAGCTATCTGCACCTAGTCGAGTTTGCCTACAATGCTTCTTACCGAAGTATCGGGATGAGCCCTTTTAAAGCTCTATATGGACAAGATTGCTTAACTCCATTAACTTGGTTCGACCTTGATTAGGGGCCAGATGTCCAGACAGATGCTTGACGACATGGAGCAGCAGATGCAATCAATTCGTAAAGATATTAAAGCTGGCCAGGATCGACAAAAGCAGTATGCAAATAAGAAGAGGATAGACAAAAAGTTTGAAGAAGCAGATATGGTCTTCATTAGAGTACGGCCCAAAAGAAGTTCTCTATCTCTTGGGAAGTACAAGAAGTTATCCCCTAGATATTGTGGGCCATATTTGATTACAAAGAAAGTAGGTGACTTAGTTTACGATCTTCTTCTGGCTCCTCATCTCAAAGCTCATAATGTATTTCATGTAAGCCTTCTAAAGAAATATGTGCCAAGCCCAAATCATGTACTTGATGATGAAATCCTAACCTCTTCAACCCAAGGGCAGATGGAACTCCAACCTGAAGAAATTCTTGATGTTCGAGGAAAGATTCTCAGGAACAGAATTCTCAGAGAATTATTGGTAAAATGGAAGTTCTATCCTTTTGAAGATGCCACCTGGGAGAATGAAGCCGACCTGTTGTTGCGGGATTACCCCTAGTTTTTTACGAGATGAAGGTATTTCGCGTTTTTCAAGTGGGAGAGAATGTAAGATTCCTCCCCAGCCTCTCAAGATGTCCAGCATCTTCCCCTGTAATCAAATCCCTCTTCAGAAATATAAAAGATCTTGTTTGTACCAGTTTTGGCCTAGCCAGAGAAAATCTTCTAGAGAGTGGTAATTCAATTTTTAAATATTTTTGGATAGAAAAATACCACATCTTATTAAAATAAGTTCCTCTGAAATAGAAGTTCAAAAACATTTTCAGAAGGTGCATTAGAAATTAAGTATAATCTGTTCAAGAGGCATTATCCTGGAGGTCAAGATTTTTTTTATAAATTTTAAATTAAGGTTCTTATGGACCAATAAGATTCATCCAAATGTAGGAAGGAGATAAATAGAAGAATAAAAGGAAAATCTCCCAAAAATGAGTAAATACTCACATAAGATGAAGAGTTGACTAAGAACAAGGTTAATAGTTAAAAAAGAGAGATATTTAGAAGTAATGATGCATTTTTGATACCTCAGTATGGGGAAATTCTCCTCATGAAGGAGGCACCTATTTCACATGTGTGGGAGAGTTTTAAACTCCGAAATAATGAGATATTTTTATCTCTCCTCTCTCGTGTTTCAACTAAATCCAAAAAGTGGACTAAACTGACCCAAAAATGGTCAAAAATTGACCAAACTGATCTGGAAAATTCTAGAATCAGTTGGCTTGGTTAGAAGCTCAATTTTTCCTATAAATAGAAGCCTTCCCCTTTGTTGAAACTCAATAGTGTTTTTGCACTGTTACCCTGCTTCTCCCAAGTGCCAAAAACTATGAATTTTACTTATAATTCATTAGTTTTTGACCTTCCCTCTTCTAAAAGACTGGTGGCCACTCTTGTTTCAAATAAAAGTAGAACCCTCAAACCATCAAGCCAAAGGAAAGCTCTCAAATTATCCATGTAAGTTGGAGATTCTTCTCTTTTCTATTTCTTTTATGGTTTTTTATGATTTTTGTCTTACATGCCAGAAAGTCAAATCTGAAAGAGTAAAAATGCCAGGGAAATTACATCCATTGGACATCCCCCAGATGAAGTGGGAATGTATCAGTATGGACATTATTACTAGATTACCTTCAGTGCAATCAGGTTACAACTCCATTTTTGTGGTAGTTGACAGACTAACCAAAGTTGCCCATCTGATCCTAGTAAAAGAAACCTACACTGCAGTGGATGTGGCCAAAGTGTTCCTCAAGGAAATCTTCAGATTGAAGAATAGTAAGTGATCGAGATCCCAAGTTTACTTCAAGGTTCTGGACTACATTTTTCGAAGCAGTGGGAACTTTCTTGGATCTCAGCATAGCTTATCACCCTGAGACCGATGGTCAAACTAAAAGGGTAAACCAAGTAATCGAAGATATACTTCGGTCATGCTGTGGTGGCAGGGAACCCAAGAAATGGCTAAGCTATCTGCACCTAGTCAAGTTCGCCCTACAATGCTTCTTATCACTGAAGTATCGGGATGAGTCCTTTTAAAGCTCTGTATGGACAAGATTGCTTAACTCCATTAACTTGGTCTGACCCATTGATTAGGATCCGACCCATTTATTAGGGTTGAGATGTCTAGACAGATGCTTGACGACATGGAGTAGCAGATGCAGCCAATTCGTAAAGATATTAAAGCTGCCCAGGATCAACAGAAGCAGTATGCAAATAAGAAGAGGACAGACAGAAAGTTTAAAGAAGCAGATATGGTCTTCATTAGAGTACCGCCCAAAAGAAGTTCTATATCTCTTGGAAAGTACAAGAAGTTATCCCCCAGATATTGTGGGCCATATCTGATTACAAAGAAAGTAGGTGACTTAGCCTACGAGCTTCTTCTGCCTCCTTATCTCAAAGTTCATAATGTATTTCATGTAAGCCTTCTAAAGAAATATGTGCCAAATCCAAATCATGTACTTGATGATGAAATCCTAACCTCCAACCTAAGGGCAGATGGAACTCCAACCTGAAGAAATTCTTGATATTCGAGAAAAGATTCTAATGAACAGAATTCTCAGAGAATTGTTGGTAAAATAGAAGTTCTATCCTTTTGAAGATGCCACCTAGGAGAATGAAGCCGATCTGTTGCGGGATTACCCCCAGTTTATGAGATGAGGGCATCTCGCGTTTTTCAAGTGGGAGAGAATGTAAGATTCCTCCCCAGCAAAAGATCTTGTTTCTACCAGTTTTGGCCTAGAGAGAGAAAATCTTCTAGAGAGTGGTAATTCAATTTTTAAATATTTTTGGATAGAAAAATACCTCATCTTATTTTAATAATTTTCCCTGAAATAGAATTTTAAAATATTTTCAGAAGGTGCATTAGAAATTAAGTATAATCTGTTCAAGAGGCATTATCCTGGAGGTCAAGATTTTTTCGAAATTTTAAAATAAGGTTCTTGTGGACCAATAAGATTCATCCAAATGAGATATTTTATCTCTCCTCTCTCTTGTTTCAACTAAATCCAAAAAGTGGACTAAATTGATCCAAAAATGGTCAAAAATTGACCAAACTAATCTCGAAAATTCTAGAATCAGTTGGCTTGATTAGAAGCTCACTTTTTCCTATAAATAGAAGCCTTCCCCTTTGTTGAAACTCAATAGTGTTTTTGCACTGTTACCCTGCTTCTCCCAAGTACCAAAAACTATGAATTTTACTCATAATTCATTAGTTTTTGACCTTCCTTCTTCTAAAAGATTGGTGGCCACTCTTGTTTCAAACAAGAGTAGAACCCTCAAACCATCAAGCCAAAGGAAAGCTCTCAAATTATCCATGTAAGTTGGAGATTCTTCTCTTTTCTATTTCTTTTATGATTTTTGTCTTCTCTAAAATGAAATGATGTTATGCCTCATTGAAAAAAGGCATTCCCCTCTCTTATTTAGTAAATCCAACCATTATTTATCCTAGATGAATGATTAATGGATAAAATCAAGTTTTTCATAATGTTTCTCTTAAATAAGTAGAAAATGTTTACTTTAGAATGATTTAAATACTCTTGGTGAACTTCTAATTAATTTTAAAGAGTAAAAATTAAAAAATGGTCAACCATACAAAGGAGGTTATGGCAAATTTTTTTTTAAATGGAAATAAGTATTATATTTTATAATTCTAAAAGAGTAATCCTTATGGTTTCTATATTCTAAAGTGTCATTTTCATGCATAGAAGATGCATTTTGATTATTTGTATAAAAGAAATTTATTTTTATTATAAAAGTATTACTTTCATTATTATTGATTTTTATGCTTAAATGGGTGCATAAAAGATATTTTTTAATATTAAAAGTGTGATTTTCATCATAAATGATTTTTATGCATAAAAGATATTTTTTATATTAAAAGTATGATTTTCATCATAAATAATTTTTATGCATAAACATATGCATGAAAGATATTTTTTTATATTAAAAGTATGATTTTCATCATAAATAATTTTTATGCATAAACATATGCATAAAAGATATATTTTTTATATTAAAAGTGTGATTTTCATCATAAATAATTTTTATGCATAAACATATGCATGAAAGATATTTTTTATATTAAAAGTTTGATTTTTATCATAAATGATTTTTATGCATAAACATATGCATGAAAGATATTTTTTTATATTAAAAGTGTGATTTTCATCATAAATGATTTTTATGCATAAACATATGCATGAAAGATATTTTTTTATATTAAAAGTATGATTTTTATGCATGAAAGATATTTTTTTATATTAAAAGTGTGACTTTCATCATAAATGATTTTTATGCATAAACATATGCATCAAAGATATTCCTTTATATTAAAAGTGTGATTTTCATCATAAATGATTTTTATGCATAAACATTTGCATGGAAGATATTTTTTTATATTAAAAGTGTGATATTCATCATAAATGATTTTTATGCACAAACATATGCATGAAAGATATTTGTTTTATATTAAAAGTGTGATTTTGATCATAAATGATTTTTATGCATAAACATGTGCATAAAAGATATTTTTTTATATTAAAAGTGTGATTTTTATCATAAATGATTTTTATGCATAAACATATGCATAAAAGAAATTCTTTTATATTAAAAGAGTGATTTTCATCATAAATGATTTGTATGCATAAAAGAAATTCTTTCATGTTAAAAGAGTGATTTTCATCATAAATGATTTTTATGATGATAAAAGTGTGACTTTCATCAGAATTAGATTTTATGCATAAATAGATGCATATAGAATGATTATATTTAAATAAGGGTTCTCTTAATCCTCTGTTTAATGTCCACAAAAATTGGAAAAATGAATAAGTAGATAATCTGTGAGAAGAAATGCTACCGTTTCATATTCACTAAGATGGTAATGAGAAAATTTAATTAAACTATCGAAGTCGGAGATCGAGATAAATGATTATTTTATTCCTCATAAGAAATTCATGTTTTAGAAATCTATAAAAGCAAATATTCGTCGAGCGAAATTTAGAAAAGAGAAATTGAAATAGTACCTTTCGAGAAACATAGTTTAAGAAGAACCTTTCTAGACCCAAACTCTGATTCAGACTATTGACCAAGACCTAATTTCTTCGCGTCAATTTCAATCAATGACGATGTGCCCAATTCAGGAGAAATGTACTCAAATCTCCCACCAAATCTGAAACTAAGTTAAGACTTTTGATTTTGATCTAAGGATCAAGTTAAAAGAATTCGAGGAATTCTGTTTGGAATTCAGACCTGGATCTAGAAGTATTGGGATACGGATTTAAGATTATTCATGGTTTTCAAACAAAATCAAAACTAAAAACTTGCATAGAAACCCTGTTTTCTTAAAGGACTGTCTTACGCCAAAATGCTGGAGGGAGCATTTGGCATATATGTTTATCTAAGGGAAGTTCGGTTGCAATAGTTGGCGGGTAGTGTTCGAGGGACAGCTCACGCGGCAAAAACCTGCCCAAGTCTTGACCAGTCTGGGTATGGTGAAAAATGTTGTGCTTCCAGTACGATGGGCGAGGGCCAACGAAGCGGTCCCTGAGTGAAGTACCAGGACACCTAAGGAGGATCCTGGAGGATTCTGACCAGGCGATGCACGGGCTCCCGGTGCTTAGGACACCCATACGTATGTCGAGGAAGATATATATATGTATGTTGACGAAATGATTATTGTAATCTGTTACTGGATGTGGTTGCTGACCAGCTGGTCCCAACGGAGAGTCCAGATTGGTAATGTTTTTGTGAAACAAGGGATTGAATGGAAATTTTGAATTATGAAATCTGTGATCATATCTGTTTTGTCAATGGATTATTTTTATATTAAAGTTTTAAAGAGAAGTGTGTGCATATCTGTTTTAAAGAGGAGTGTATGCATATCTGTTTTAAAGAGGAGTGTGTGCATATCTGTTTTCTAAAGCTAAAGTTAAGAAAGGCATTTCAATTATGGGTGGGTGAGTACTTGTTTGGATCTACCGAGAATCAGTGGAATTTTAATAATCAAACAGAGAAATCTTAGGATTACGCTAGGATTCGAGTAGCTAGTTAATTCCCTGATAAATTTCTCAATTGAGTGGATCAACGGCTCTTGATTAGGAAAAAAGCGTTGAAATTACTCAAATGATCAAATTATATTAGCGATAGTTTCCTTCTATCTGGTTTATTCAGGTGAAGGATAGTTTAGAATTGATCTCGTTAGAAAAAAATTCGTTAAAAAATTCAAAAAAGTGGAATCGTCCCCGCTTTTCGGCCATGGAAAATTTTCCCGGTTTTGGTTTTCGGAGTGACCACCAGCCTAGTCTCATGCCCGGACATTCGTGGGTGAGGCCCTGAGTGAGAAAACCTACCTCGTGCATGAGGGGGCTGCTTCTACTGTCAGCTACTGGGAGTCTGTTGCGCAGAGGGGACTGAGGGATCCCATAGTTGGTAAGCGAAAATTGCCTAAATTTTTAATAGAAATCTGGGAAAGAAATGTTTTTCACTTGTTAATACTATGAGAATGAACTTCAAAAATTGAAAACTTATAAATTGAATTGTAAATTTATAGATGGACACCCCGAACCTATCTGGAATTCCTGGACTCTCTCAGAGTCAGGATATGATAGCTTTTGCGTTTGATCACCTCATCAACTCTGCGAGCGACGACCCGAATGAGCAGAGTGAGACTCGCTCGCCATTTTGAGAGTCTTTACTTTCCTGATCCTCTTGAGCGACATCGGTATATGTGGTTCTGTGGAGGACCGTGTATTAAGATCAGTACCAGTCAGCGTCAGAGGCTCAGGCAAAATATTTCCTTGGCCATGATTCTGATAAGACTAGGGCTTGTTCAGCACGTTCTACTATGTGATCATTCACCCAGGAACTTCAGAACTTCATGCCGATTTTTAGACTTCTTAGCTACTTTATCCCGAGAAATAGAATTAGAGCACCTCTTTGTGTAATGAATCGTGTGTACCATGGTATGTCTTCTTCTCAGTTTCGTTTCTTTATACGATTACGACTGAGGCAGTGATTCTAGAGCCCGAGCTGCTCTAAGTACATATTGCAACTTTTATATAAATATAGAAATATTTTCTGGAGAAAAATATTGGAATTTATGGCCCCTCTACATGGCTTTAGTAGTGGACCTTAGTAGATTATTTCTCTAAGGTTTAGTAGCTTGGCTTTAGATTTGGACCTTAGCAGATTATTTCTCTAAGGGTTAGTAGCTCCTTTTTGGATGGTCCTATTTTCAGCTTTTTTATATGCCTTAGTGGAGAATCTCTACTTCTTGCTCTCTACTATAGGCTTTGGGTGCTCACTTCTAGGCAAGTGATAAGCATCTTGATTAGGATTAGATCCTAATCTCCTCCTTAATCCTTTTGTACTTCAGCCTATTTAAAGGCTCCTCATCTAATGAAGAATATACTTTAGTTTTTGCCTTATTCACATTGTCATTATGCTCATATGATTTGTCTTTACCTAATCTAGCCATGCTTAAGCATAGTCTTGCTTCCTAGTTCTTAATCCTTGCTCTAATCATGTGCTCAATCCATCCTCGAGCTCCCATGTTTTCTAACATGGTATCAGAGCTGTGTAAGTCACCCTCAATATGTGTGTAGTCCCTAATCTCATTTGCTAATCATCCCTCATAGAAGGCACTTTGGTCAAAACATAGATTAAGTAATGATTTCTTTGCTTAATTTAGTGTTTAGGGTGATGATTCTCATGTGGACAAATTGCTATTGAAGCATGTTGAAGCCTTTTTTGAAAATGTTTAGTGAAAGGCATCCATTCTTTCACTCCAAGGTGGCCCAGTTTTTTAGTTTTTCAAAATAGTGAACTTAATCACTAATGAGTGATTAGTGGACATTAATCACTATTTTTTTTGTAAGCTCAACATGCCTTCTTCAAGTGAGTCGTTTTTCGATATGTCAGAACACAAGGATAAAGGGCTTACTAGGTTTGATGGCACTAATTTCTTTACTTGGTCAGTCAAGGCAAAATTCCTTCTCATAAAGAAGGGACTTTGGAATATTGTCAATGGTAAGAACAAATGTCCAAACGGCAGAGACAAAGAAGATGAGAAAGCAGAATGGATAACTAAAGATAAAAAGGCACTTGCCCTTCTAGTGCTTAGTATGGATGATAATTTCATTCATCATATTAGTGCATGCAACACCTCCAAAGTAGCATGGGATACATTGGAGGAGTTATTTGGAGCCAAAGGGAAAGGCACCTTAATGAACCTCATGATAGAATTTTTTGGGATAATGATATAAGCTAATGAAAGTTTCTCAACTCACCTCAATAAGGCTAAAATCCTTCTCTCTCAGCTTGCCGGTGAAGGAGAAGTTTTGAAAGATGAAATAGTCATTGCTGTTTTGCTTAAAAGTTTACCTTCCACTTACAGCACCTTGATCATCACTTTAAAAAATGTACCAGATCTAACCTTGAAAAAGGTACAATCTTCTATCCTGGAAGAAGAAAGAAAGATGGGCAAAGAAGGTCTCTTTCAAGTTGACAATGCAATGGTAGTAGGCAAATCAAAAGTATCCTGCTCCCATTGTGAAAAGTCAGGACACAAAGTTGACACATGCAGGTTGAAGATGATATGCAGTTTTTGTGGTCTTAAAGGTCATTCAGAGAATTTTTTCTTTAAAAAGAAGGATTAAGCACACGGTTGAGGAAAAAGAAGTTTTGACAAAGGAAGAAGAAGCAAATTTTGCTTCTATTGATTTTGATTGGGCTTTTTGAAGTCTTTTTTTATGTATGTTACCTCTGAGCACCACACATGATGTAGCTCATGTAACTTTCTTAGTAGTAGTAGTGGGACTTTTGTATGGTTACCTCTGAGCACCACATGATGTAGCTCATGTAACGTTTTAGACATTTGCCTCCTGGGAGGGCAAATCTTTTTGGTTAGTCCCATAGTTAGTGTTTGGAACATGGGAGAGTATTTTGGTATTCCTTCACACTTCTTGGATGCTCTTGCCTTATTCTCAGGCCATGTTGAGGTCCAGGGAGGGTATTGGAATTTATGGCCCCTCTACATGGCTTTAGTAGTGGACCTTAGTAGATTATTTCTCTAAGGTTTAGTAGCTTGGCTTAAGATTTAGACCTTAGCAGATTATTTCTCTAAGGGTTAGTAGCTCCTTTTTGGATGGTCCTATTTTTAGCTTTTTTATATGCCTTAGTGGAGAATCTCTACTTCTTGCTCTCTACTATAGGCTTTGGGTGCTCACCTCTAGGCAAGTGATAAGCATCTTGATTAGGATTAGATCCTAATCTCCTCCTTTTAAAGGCTCCTCATCTAATGAAGAATATACTTTAGTTTTTGCCTTATTCACATTGTCATTATGCTCATATGATTTGTCTTTAGCTAATCTAGCCATGCTTAAGCATAGTCTTGCTTCCTAGTTCTTAATCCTTGCTCTAATCATGTGCTCAATCCATCCTTGAGCTCCCATGTTTTCTAACATGGTATTCCCTGTTGTATAAGTGATTGTTTACGGCAGACGATCTGATAAAGAAAAATCTATTATCGGACATATGTCATAGATCTCCAATAAGATCATTGTCTTGTTTAAGAAATTGTTTCCCGAACCTCTTAAGTCTTAGGATCTCGTGGATGATATCAAAATAAAAATTTAATAATATATAAATTTTTGACAAAATCATGAGACGAGGAAACCGTGGTGGCCGTCAGCTAGACCCTCTCTCTGAAGATGACGAGCTTGACCCTGATGTCTGCAAGGCTCTTCATAGCACTCACCCACCCAGGACCCTTCAAAGGAGAAGAGGAGAACTTGGGCGAGGCTGTGGAGAAATGGGTGGAAGCCATGGAAGAATATTTTGACGTCACAGGCTACAATGGGTGGAGCAAAATGGCTCTTGCCTGGCTGAAAATAGTGGAAACAGCCAGGGTAACATGGAGGAACCACTGTGACACCAACAGTCTGGACAGAAATACCCAGTCTTGGAACGACCTAAAAACTTATTTTAAGAAAGAGATTTTGTCCCCCTGGATTTTTGGAAATCAAAATGAACGAATTCTTGGAGCTAAAGTAGGAGAGAAAAACCATCGAGGAATATCACCAGGCCTTTGCTCTTCTACTCAAATATTCACCACCTCTAGATAAAGAACAACTCATGGCCAAGTTCATTCGGGGAATGAACGAACCCTTGGACACACTGGTTAAAAATGCCAAGCCAGTGTCCATGGTGGCCGAAGCAGTAAGAATGGCAAAGGATTTTGCCAAAGCCTTTGTAGTAAAGGTCCCGCAAAGCCCGCACCCTCTAACTTTAAAAGATTCCAAGCCCAGGGAAGTACTTCAAACTTTCCACCCCCGAAGAGGCAGCAAGGCCCGAATCAGAATCAGGATGCAGGAAGATTCCGAAGTGAAGGAAGACCCTTTCCCCAAAATACTTTCTCAGGAGCCCCACCTCTTTCAAGAAATCGAAAGGATGAACTCAGAAGTGAAAACCACTGTTTTGGATGCCAAGGTTTTGGTCACCAACTGAAAGACTGCCCGACTCCTACCATGTCAAGGGGACAAGGAAGCCAAGGACCCCAAATTCAGAGACCAACCCCTTCATACCAGTCTAATCAAGGTCTGTGTGGCCCAAGCCAGGGAAACCCCAGAAGAACTCCAGCTCAGCCATCTTCCTCTGTCTAGAGTAACCTCAGAACTCCCTCCCAGAACTGGGGCAACCAAAGAGAAAGAGTTCCACCTCAGACTGCAACAGCCAGAGCAGTCACAATTTTAGATGTAGTAGAAGAGGAAAGAGGGAAGATCTATGTTGCAATTGAAAACCAAGGGCCTAACCGACAGTTCTCAGTCATCCATACTCTAGCAAAGTATCAGGGTAAGCCTTTTAAGCTTTTGATTGATTCAGGCAGTTCTCATTCATTCATTTCCCCTGGATACTTGCGTAAGCTAGTCTTAGAACAAAAATCAGGGAAACCTATGCAAGTTGAATTGGCCAGTGGGAAGACTCTTTTCACTCACCATGAAACAGATCTTATCCACCCACCAGTGTAGATGGTAATGTAACCGACTGTCAGTTCAAAGTCTTACTACTGGGAGTTTTTGACGGGATCCTTGGAATGGATTGGCTCCACAAAAATCAAGCTAACATACACTGTCACAATGGAACCATTTCCTTCCATGACCTTCACGGGAGCAAATTTCAAGGAACTGGAGTTTCCAGATCCCCAGACCTTCAGTTAGTAAAAGCTTCTAGGTTGCTGAAAGGACTTAGAAAGAAGCAGCAAATTTATGTTGTCAAAATGAACCCAGTAGACTCAAAGCTTAAGACTAAAGAGCCAAAATGGTTAAGTGAATTTGATGATCTATTCCCAGCAGACATTAGGGGAAGGTTGAGGTCTAAAGGGGCCCTTTAAGCTGCCATATTATGATTTTAATGACTTTTTGTTAAAATGTTAAGTTTCTTTGACTTTAGATACCTTCTTATTCTTCAAATGGCTAGAAGTTAATTTCAAAGTTTCCCGCCAAAATTGAATTTAAAATTGAGTGGGCAAAACCATATCATGTGACATATCTATGGAAAGAGCTCAGTGAGTAGATTATGGATCTCTAATACAAATTTTGAGCTCATATGTAGAAGTTATGGATGTCCGAAATTTCAAAAACTTCCCCCCCCCCCCACTTTTTGGGAATGCAAAGTACAAAAAGGCATCTTCTAGAGAATCTTTTGATCACCTTTAATCACCCAACATTTTTGTATACATGGCATCACATGATTGGCCCTTTTCCTTAATAACCTTTTAATCACATGGCATCTTAAAGGGCCCCTATAGACCTCAACCTTCCCCTAATGGCTAACTGAAATGCCTCCAATTCGGGAAGTAGATCATGTGATAGAATTGACCCCAGAGCTCAGCCAGTAGCCCTGCGCATGTACAAAATGCCACTTCTTGAAGCCATCGAGCTCAAGGAACAGCTTAGACAGCTGTTAGAATAAGGGTTTGTAAGACCCAATGTTTCACCTTGGGGTGCGCCAATTCTCTTTCAGAAAAAGAAAGATGGAACACTTAGACTCTGTGTGAGGTCTAAATCAGCTGATAGTTAAGAATAAGTATCCTATCCCAAGAATTGATGAGCTTCTAGACAGGCTAAATGGAGCCCAGATCTTCACAAAGATAGATCTCAAATCTGGGTATTACCATATCAGGATTAATAATCAAGATATACCAAAAACAGCCATCAATACTCGCTATGGGCATTATGAATTTACTATCATGCCGTTCGGATTAACTAATGCCCCAGCTACATTCAATCGCCTAATGCAAGACATCCTCAGAGAGAATACTTGGATGATTTTGTTCTAGTTTTCTTTGATGACATTCTGATTTACTCAAAGAATGCAGCTGACCATGAGACTCATGTTCGAAAGTTCTTGAGATTCTAAGGAAGCACCAACTCTTTGCCAAAAAGAGCAAATGCACTTTCTCTGCCGACCATGTTGAATATTTGGGCTTTCTGGTATCCAAAGATGGAATTTCTCCAGATTTTGCAAAGGTCCAAGCAGTCATAGATTGGCCTGAACCAAAGATAGTGAAAGAAGTCAGAGGATTCTTGGGATTGACTGGTTGGTATAGAATTTTTATACCAAAGTATGCTCTCATAGCTTCCCCCAGACTAACCTTCTCAAAAAGAATACCCCATTCCAGTGGTCTGCCATGTGCCAAAGTGCTTTTGATAAGCTGAAGACCACCTTAGTAACCAGTCCCGTTCTTAAGCTGCCAGATTTCTAACTACCCTTTGAGGTAGTAACTGATGCAAGTCCTTTTGCCCTGGGAGGTGCACTCATGCAGGAAGGTCATGCAGTGGCCTATGAATCCCGAAAACTCAGAACGCATGAGAGGAATTATGCTGTCCACGACCTAGAACTACTTTCAGTAGTCTATGCCTTAAAGTTGTGGAGACATTACCTACTGGGAAAAAGATTCACTTTAATGACAGACCATCAGAGTTTAAAGTGGATCTTCACTGAGAGACCTTAACATGCGGCCAAAGAAGGTGGATGCAGATCCTTCAGGAATTTGATTTTGAAATCAAGTACCGCCCAGGCAAAGAAAATGTGGTAGCAGATGCCCTCAACAGAAAAGCCTCCTTGCTTGCAATTACTGTAGTACCAAATCCTTTGATTATTGAAGCAAGAGAGAAGATCATGCAAGATAGATTCTTTGGCCCTATTGTTACCCTACTTATGCAGAAAAGCAAAACTCCACAGGAGTTGAACAGAGTTCAAGGGTACAGCCTGGATGATGGCATTATGTATTATAATCGCAGGCTACGCATTCCCAATGATGAGGGAACCAAGGGTCAAATTTTGAATGAAGCCCATGATAGCCTTATAGCAGGACATCCAAGTTTCATCAAAACCTACATGTCTGTAAAGAAAAGCTTCTTTTGGCTTGGTCTGAAAAAGGATGTACTGGATCATGTACATCAATGTCTGACATGCCAGAAAGTCAAAGCTGAAAGAGTAAAAATGCTGCACATGACCACTTCAACCAAATATGGCAAAAGGAGTTCACACAAATAACTCCCTTTTGGTCCACACGACCACCCCAAAACTAATAAACCCATTGATTTAAAACCCAAAAAGCTTTGTCGCTCTGTGTGCAAAGCACGCAATAAGAAGTTAGCCGCTGCTGTGGGTGAAAAAAGAAGCCAAAAAATTGATAGAAGAAGAAAGTGCAAGGGAATAAGAGACCAAACAAGTGCCCAAACACTTCAAAACCTTCCAGATGGCCAACAAATTTGTGCAATATGACTTAGCCCAAAGGTCCCACAATGGACAGCCAGGGACCTCATATGATAGTCCAACCAAGGTGAAGGAAATTAACCTAGCAAGCCCAGGCGAAGACCCAAGGCCAATACACATTGGAGATGACCTCTCTATCGAGGAAGAGACCAAGCTCATCTCTCTACTCATAGAATTCTAGGATTGCTTCACCTGGAAGTACATGGATATAAAGGGTGTACCTCGTGAAGCTGAATGGGGCAAGGAGGTAGCACACTTTCTAGCCAATGGCTTACCAATTGACCCCTTCCTCAACAAGGACCATGCCCGATGCCTCATTAAACAAGCGTTCCCCCTACCAACTCATTGCAGGCCTATAGGCAGGGGAAAGATAAGATTATCAAACGATGTATCCGTAAAGATGAATGTCTTTCTTCTAAAACAGGATCACTGCTTGTGCTGTGGGGAACTGTGTGGTAGATATCATTGCACGCAAAGTCCTCATATTTGGGCTATGGTGGCCCACCTTAATGGCTGATGCAGCGAAATACATCAAGCGGTGCGATGAATTTCAACGAGCGGCAATCCCCCGCTTTAAGGGCATCATGCCCCTGAACCCTTTTGTGTCCTTGCAGCCATTCAAAAAGTGGGGCATTGATTTCATTGGGCCCATCAGTCCCGTGGCTAGGTACACTCAAGCTCGATATATAATCGCTGCCAGGACTGCACAAAATGGGTCGAAGCTCCCGTAAAGCTAATGTGCACTCTACCATGCAAATGGTGAAGGATTTCTCCAAGGCCTTTGATGTCAAGGTCCCACCAAAGCCAACACAATCACCTTTCAAAAGGTTTTTAGTTCCAGAAGGTGATTCCAACCTTCCACCGCCTAAGAGATATCAGGGTCAAGCCCAGGATATGGGAAGTTCCAGAATGGAAGAAATGTCCTTTTCCCAAAACTCAATCCCCTGGAATTCAACTTCAGAAGTTCCACCCTTGAACAAGGGAGTGAAATGCTATAACTGTCAAGGATTCGGACATCGTAGTATGGATTGTCCAACTCCTTTTGGATCAAGGTTTTCAGGGCAGGGAAATCAGGGATCAAGATTCAAGACTCTAGCTCCTTCCTTCCAGAGTAATCAGGTTTCTATCCGCCAAATTCAGGGAAACCCCAGAGGTATTAAACCCTCTAACCAACTCGCAGTTTCAAATTAAAGTAATGCAAGACCTCTGCCCTCAGAATAGGGAAAGTCAAAGAGAGTTGTTCCCAAATCGACCGTCCACTTCCAAGGCAATAACGTTTGAAGTGATTGAAGAAGAAGAAGAAGATGAAAGAGATCATACTCCACCTGAAAGATGAGGACATCTCACGTTTTTAAGTGGGGTAGGATGTAAGATTCCTCCCCCAGCCCCTTAAGATGTCCAGTTTCTCCCCCTGTAATCAATCCCCTTTTCAAAATAATAATAGATCTTGTTTCTATCTGTTTTGGCCTAGAGAGAGAAAATGTTCTAGAGAGAGATAATTCAGTTTCTAGATATCTTTGGATGGAAAAATATCCCTTCTTATTAAAATGATTTTCCCTGAAACAGAAATTCAAAAAGAACTTTCTAGTATGCAATTGGAATAAATTGAAAATAGGTAAAAAGGACCTTAGCCTGAGGGTCTAGATTTTTAAAAAAATTTTGGATTAAGGTTCCTATGGACCAATAAGATTAATCCAAATGTAGGGAGGAGATAAATTAAAAAATAAAAGAAAAATTCTCCAAAAATGAGTAAATACTCACATAAGATGAAGAGTTGACTAAGGACAAGGTAATTAGTTAAAAAAGAAGAGATATTTGGAGGAAATGATACATTTTTGACACCTTAGTGTGAGGAATTTCCCTCATGAAGGAGGCGCCTATTTCACATGTGCGGATGAGTTTTAAACTCACAAATAATGAGATATTTGCAGCTCTCCTCTCTCCTGTTTCAACTAGATCCAAAAAGTAAACTAAACTCACCTAAAAATGGTCAAAAAGTGACCAAACTGATCTCAAAATTCTAGAATCAGTTTGCTTGGTTAGAGGCTCACTTTTTTCTATAAATAAAAGCCTCTCTCCTTGTAAAAGGTTAATAGTGTTTTATACACTGTTACTCTACTCCTCTCCAGAGCCAAAAACTTTGAATTCATTGATATTTCACTTGTTTTTTACTATTTCCTCTACAAATAATTGGTGGCCACTCTTGATCCAAGCAAGAGTAGAATCCTCAATCCATCAAATCAAAGGAAAGCTCACAAAACTCCATGTAAAATAGAATTTCTACTTTTTTTTAATTTCTATTCTATGGTTTTCTGATTTCTTACCTCTTTTAAATTAAAATTGGATGTTATGCCTTGATGGAAAGGCTCCCCCCTTCTCTTCATTGAATTCAGCCCTTCTTTATCCAAGATGTGTAATCAAATAAATAGAGTTAAACTTTTCGTATTGTTTACTCTTAAAAAAATGAGAATTGATTAGATTAGAGTGCTAAATTCATCTTGGAGTAAATTTTAAGTAGATTTAGAATGTAAAAATTAAAAAATGGGCAACCATACAAAGGAGGTTATGGAAAAATTTTCTTAAATTTTGTAGAAATAAGTTTTATCTTTATGTTATTCAAAAAGAGTAATCCCCTCCGTTTGTGTATGCTAAAAGTGTGATTTTCATTAGAATTAATTTCTATGTATAGAAAGATGCATAGAGGAATTCATTTTTATTTTAGAAGAGTTATTCTTTTTAATTTTGATTTTATGCATAGAAAGATGCATAAAGGAATTCATTTTTATTTCAAAAGAGTTATTCTCATTAATTTTGATTTTATGCATAAAAAGATGCATAAAGGAATTCATTTTTATTTCACAAGAGTTATTCTCATTAATTTTGATTTTATGGATAGAAAGATGCATAAAGGAATTCATTTTTATTTCAAAAGAGAGTTACTCTCATTAATTTTGATTTTATGCATAGAAAGATGCGTAAAGGAATTTATTTTTATTTCAAAAGAGTTATTCTCATTAATTTTGATTTTATGCATAGAAAGATGCATAAGGAATTCATTTTTATTTCTCATTAATTTTGATTTTATGCATAGAAAGATGCATAAAGGAATTCATTTTTGTTTCAAAAGAGTTATTCTCATTAATTTTGATTTTATGCATAGAAAGATGCATAAAGGAATTCATTTTTATTTCAAAAGAGATATTCTCATTAATTTTGATTTTATGCACAGAATGATGCATAAAGGAATTTATTTTTATTTTAAAAGAGTTATTCTCATTAATTTTGATTTTATGCATAGAAAGATGCATAAGGAATTCATTTTTATTTCTCATTAATTTTGATTTTATGCATAGAAAGATGCATAAAGGAATTCATTTTTATTTCAAAAGAGATTCTCATTAATTTTGATTTTATGCATAGAAAGATGCATAAAGGAATTCATTTTTATTTCACAAGAGTTATTCTCATTAATTTTGATTTTATGCATAAAAAGATACATAAAGGAATTCATTTTTATATCAAAAGAGTTATTCTCATTAATTTTGATTTTATGCATAGAAAGATGCATATAGCCAGAGTGGCATGGAGTGACCACTATGAGACAAACCGTCTGGATCGAAATACCCAGACATGGAATGATCTCAAAATTTACCTAAGGACGAGGTTCTGTCCTCCCGACTTTTTGGAAACAAAGATAAACGAATTCTTAGAGCTAACCCAGGGGAGCAGAACTATTGAAGTATATCACCAAGCGTTCGCTCTCCTCCTCAAATAGTCGCCATCTCGCTGAATGAAGAACAGCTGATGGCCACGTTCATTCGGGGATTGAACGAACCTTTGAATATTTTGATGAAGAATACCAAGCCAGTTTCCATGGTCGAAGCAGTGCAGATGGCAAAGGATTTCTCTAAGGCCTTTGATGTCAAGGTCCCACCGTAACCAGCACCATCACCTTTCAAAAGGTTTTTAGTTCCAGAAGGTGATTCCAACTTTCCACCGCCTAAGAGATATTAGGGTCAAGCCCAGGATATGGGAAGTTCCAGAATGGAAGAAATGTCCTTTTCTCGAAACTTAATCCCCTGGGATTCAACTTCAGAAGTTCCACCCTTGAACAAGGGAGTGAAATGCTATAACTGTCAAGGATTCAGACATCACAGTATGGATTGTCCAACTCCTTTTGGATTAAGGTTTTTAGGGCAGGGAAATCAAGGATCAAGATTCCAGACTCCAGCTCCTTCCTTCCAGAGTAATCAGGTTTCTATTTGCCAAATTCAGGGAAATCCCAGAGGTATTAGATCCTCTAACCAACCCGCAGTTTCAAACCAAAGTAATGCAAGACCTCTGCCTCAAAATAGGGGAAGTCAAAGAGAGTTGTTCCCAAACCCGCCGTCCACTTCCAAGGCAGTAACCTTGGAAGTGATTGAAGAAGAAGAAGAAGATGAAAGAGATCATACTCCACCTGCAAGATGAGGACATCTCACATTTTTTAAGTGGGGTAGGATGTAAGATTCCTCCCCCAGTCTCTCAAGATGTCCAGTTCCTCCCCCTCCTGTAATTAATCCCCTTTTCAGAATAATAACAGATCTTGTTTCTATCTGTTTTGACCTAGAGAGAGAAAATATTTTAGAGAGAGATAATTCAGTTTCTAGATATCTTTGGATGGAAAAATATCCCTTCTTATTAAAATGATTTCCCCTGAAACAGAAATTCAAAAAGAACTTTTCAGTGTGCAATTGGAATAAATTAAAAATAGGTAAAAAAGACCTTAGCCTGAGGGTCTAGATTTTCTAAAAATTTGGATTAAGGTTCCTATGGACTAATAAGATTAATCCAAATGTAGGGAGGAGATAAATTGAAAAATAAAAAAAAAATCTCTAAAAATGAGTAAATACTTATATAAGATGAAGAGTTGACTAAGGACAAGGTTATTAGTTAAAAAAGAAGAGATATTTAGAGGAAATGATGCATTTTTGACACCTTAGTGTGTAGGGAATTCCCCTCATGAAGGAGGCACCTATTTCACATGTGTGGGTGAGTTTAAAACTCACAAATAATGAGATATTTTTATCTCTCCTCTCTCCTATTTCAACTAGATCCAAAAAGTAAGCTAAACTGACCTCAAAATGGTCAAAAAGTGACCAAACTGATCTGGAAAATTCTAGAATCAGTTTGCTTGGTTAGAGGCTCACTTTTTCCTATAAATAGAAGCCTCTCCCCTTGTAAAAGGTTAATAGTGTTTTATGCACTGTTACTCTACTCCTCCTCTCTTCCAGAGCCAAAAACATTGAATTCATTGATAATTCACTTGTTTTTCACTATTTCCTCTACAAAGAACTGGTGGCCACTCTTGATCCAAGCAAGAGTAGAACCCTCAATCCCTCAAGCCAAAGGAAAGCTCACAAAACTCCATGTAAGTTAGAATTTTTAATTTTTTTTTAAAATTCTATTCTATGGTTTTTTGATTTCTTGCCTCTTTTAAATTAAAATTGGATGTTATGCCTTGATGGAAAGGCTGCCCCCTTCTCTTCATTGAATTCAGCCCTTCTTTATCTAAGATGTGTAATCAAATAAATAGAGTTAAACTTTTCGTATTGTTTACTCTTTAAAAAAATGAGAATTGATTAGATTAGAGTGCTAAATTCATCTTGGAGTAAATTCTAAGTAGATTTAGAATGTAAAAATTGAAAAATGGTCAGCCATACAAAGGAGGTTATGGTAAAATTTTCTTAAATTTTATAGAAATAAGTTTTATCTTTATGTTATTCAAAAAGAGTAATTCCCTCTGTTTGTGTATTCTAAAAGTGTGATTTTCATTACAATTACTTTCTATGCATAGAAAGATGCATAGAGGAATTCATTTTTATTTCACAAGAGTTATTCTCATTAATTTTGATTCTATGCACAGAAAGATGCAGAAAGGAATTCATTTTTATTTCAAAAGAGTTATTCTCATTAATTCTGATTTTATGCATAGAAAGATGCATAAAGGAATTCATTTTTATTTCACAAGAGTTATTCTCATTAATTTTGATTTTATGCATAGAAAGATTCATAAAGGAATTCATTTTTATTTTCAAAAGAGTTACTCTCATTAATTTTGATTTTATGCATAGAAAGATGCATAAAGGAATTCATTTTTATTTTCAAAGAGTTATTCTCATTAATTTTGATTTTATGCATAGAAAGATGCATAAAGGAACTTATTTTTATTTGAAAAGAGTTATTCTCATTAATTTTGATTTTATGCATAGAAAGATGCATAAGGATTTTTTTTAATTTTAAAAGAGTTATTCTCATTAATTTTGATTTTATGCATAGAAAGATGCATAAAAGAATTCATTTTTATTTCAAAAGAGTTATTCTCATTAATTTTGATTTTATGCATAGAAAGATGCATAAGGAGTTTATTTTTATTTTAAAGGAGTTATTCTCATTAATTTTGATTTTATGCATAGAAAGATGCATAAAGGAATTCATTTTTATTTCAAAAGAGTTATTCTCATTAATTTTGATTTTATGCATAGAAAGATGCGTAAAGGAATTCATTTTTTTTTCACAAGAGTTATTCTCATTAATTTTGATTTTATGCATAGAAAGATGCATAAAGGAATTCATTTTTATTTCACAAGAGTTATTCTCATTAATTTTGATTTTATGCATAAAAAGATGCATAAAGGAGTTCATTTTTATATCAAAAGAGTTATTCTCATTAATTTTGATTTTATGCATAGAAAGATGCATAAAGGAATTTATTTTTATTTCAAAACTGTTATTTTTCTTAAAATTGAATTTATGCATAAATAGATGTATAAAAGGATTTTTATAAAAGTGTTATTCCCACTGAAGTTGATTTTCATAAAAGAATGAATGGATGGATAGATGTGATGTGAATCAGATAAATGTGAATGGATGGATAGACAGATGTGATGTGAATCAGATAAATGTGAATTAATGGATGGATGGATGTGGATGTTTGTGAAGAATAGAAGTGGATGTATGTGAAAGAATGGATGTGGATGTATGTATGTGAAAGGATGGATGTAGATGTATGTGAAGAATGGACGTGGATGTATGTGAAAGAATGGATATGGATGGATGTATGTAAAAAGATGGATGGATGTATGTGAAGAATGGATGTGGATGTATGTATGTGAAAGGATGGATGTGGATGTATGTGAAGAATGGATGTGGATGTATGTTAAGAATGGAACTGGATGTATGTGAAAGAATGGATGTGAAAGGATAGATGTGGATGTGTATGTGATAAGTATGGATGTGGATGCGTATGTGATAAATATGGATGTGGATGTATGTGGAAGAATATATGTGGATGTGAATGTGATGGATATGAACGAGAATTGAGGCAATGAGATGTGATGTAAATTGGATAGATATGAATGATAAGGGATGTGAATGAATGATATGGGATGTGAATGAATGTGATAGCATGTGAATTAAGATGTGAATGAATGTTATGGGATGTGAATGGATGTGATGTCATGTGAATCGAGCTGTGAATGAATGATATGGGATGTGAATGGATGTGATGTCATGTGAATCGTGATGTGAATGAGTGATAAGGGGTGTGATTGGATGTGATGTCACGTGAATCGAGATGCGAATGAGTGATATGGGATGTGAATGGATGTGATGTCATGTGAATCGGGATGTAATGAATGACATGGGATGTGAATGGATGTGATGTCATTTGAATCGGGATGTGAATGAATGTGATGTGGGATGAGAATGGACGTGATGTCATGTGAATCGGGATGTGAATGAATGTGATGTGATGTGATGCAAATTGGGTAAATATGAATGGATGAGATGTGAATGAATGTGATGTGATGAGATGTGGATATGGGTAAATGCGAGTGGATGAGTGGATGAGGATGAGGAAAGAAGTGATGAGATGGAAAATGATATGATTGGATGAGAATGGGAATTTATATGAAATGAATGCGGATTAAGTAATGTTGATTAATGTGGAAAGACGAGAGTTCGTTATAGAAACTTGGCATGTTTTTAAATGACTGTTTTATGTCAAGAATGTTGGGGAAGCATTTTGATCGTCTTGTGATTAAGGTTGCGGAGACGTAGGTGATAAAGTTGCAACAGCTGACCGGAGAGTCAACGGAGGACGTCTCGCGTAGCAAGGTCGGCCGAGGTCTTGACCAGCCTCGGTTCGATTTAAATGGTGAGCTTTTGGTACGGTGGATGAGGGACCAAGGAAGCCGCCTATGAGTAAGCGCTAGGTGACTTGCGAAGGATCCTAGAGGGTGCTGACCATATGGTGCTCAGGCTTTGGGTCGCCGAAGATACCCACATGTATGTCGTGGAAGATATTGGAACAAGTAGTAAGAGTTGTTTTCTGAATTCACGCTTGGATTTGGTTGATTGACCTTGCTGGTCCTCAACGGATGAGTCCATGGCTCTTTTATATGGATCCGTTGGTTGATCTTGCTGATCTTCAACAAAGATTCCATTTTGATATGTGAATATATTACCGGCTACTATGAGCTAGGAACTATCGAAAAGGCCCCTGAGTGGTCAGGTGGTGAGCGTTCTTGTTGCCAATGATGCCATAGATACACCGATGAAGGAATGATTGGAAATAAAGATTCAACCGGAGATTTTGAGGATTATGATCAGTGAGACAATGGTTTCATTAAATGATTGCTTTTAAAGATAGATGATGCTGAGAAAAAGGCAATTTCATATTGGGTGTGTAAGTGGTGTGACTAGTTTTAAGTTTGCATGAATATCCGGCTAGGGGAACCTTGGAACTCTTTTCCCTGGTACCTGGGACAAACCTAACCAAATTCTTAATTGGATCCCATCACTACAGTGGTTGGGTGGTTGGCTTGGGTGGTTGGCTAACCTATGGGCTGGACTGATGGATCCCTAAATTGAGACTCAATTATATTATGATACGATAGATGAAGTAAATCAAAAACAAAAATTGTTCTATGGAAAAGAATCAACGGATGTGCCTCTCAATGAGAAAAAAAGCGTTGGTCTCTATGATCCAAGTGCAATCTTTTCCCTGATCTGACTATGGGACTTACGGGTTTGGTTAGATCAGTTCAGTTAGTTAAGGCTTTTGACTACATTAGAGAAAAGTTTCCTAGAGGAATCGCCCGTGCTTTTTGGGTAAGGGAAGTTTTTTCCGGGTTCGGTTTTGGAAGAACCGATGGATTAGTCTCTTGTCCTCCGGATATCTGTGGGTGAGGCCCCAAGTGTGGGACCCTACCCCGTGCAAGAAGTGCTACTTCCGCTGCTAGCACCCCTGAATTCGTTGCACAGTGGGGACAAGGATCTCACAGCTGGTATCAGAGCAATTTTGGCTAAAGTGGATCAACCGAGAAGCCAAGAATGTCATAAATTTATGAAGTAGTAGTAAAAGGTTGGAATTGTGTGATGAAACTCATACAACTTGATATTCAGAATGAAATTCCTAAATTGATAATTAGATCTTCAGATGGAAGTACTGCAATTATATGGAAACCCTGACTTGCTTGAGGCCTAGACATGATGGTATTTACCTTATAGTTCCAAGGACCGTGACTACCCGTATATACCGGAGGGTATAACTGCAGCTCTTTACTGGCAGTATATATGAGTAAATCTAAGATCTTGAAATTATAAGCTAAAATACTATCAAGATAATGAATTCGAAGGTGGTTGATATGATTTTAAAATTTTGATTGAGAACTGATGAGTTGAATTGGATTCTGATTGAAAAAAGATGATTCCTGAATTTTTGGTTGAAAAGTGATAAACTGAGCAAAACCACAATGAGGATGAATGAGACGAGTCCCTGTGTGATGATGTTCATAACTAGAATGACGTTAATGACTTTAGCAAATCACTATGAGATTAGTGGATTGTGCTGATGACAGATTGCTACTGTTAACACTTGACCCAGTGGATCAAGTTAAAGGGATGACAAATTAAAAATCTATAAAATTAAAATCCCCCATGGAGGACTGTTCAGATGGAAATTTTGGTCTAATAGACCATTATTGTGTTAAAGATATGAATGATATGTTCTGAATGAATCGTTATTTGATAATGTGAGTATCTTTATCCCACGATTCTGTGGGGAGCCGACCTATCTCAAGAACCCCAGAGTCAGATGAATCAAAAATTGGATTTGAATCATAAATAAAAGGGACTTAACAAGATTTTTCGTATTGATGATAGGAACATGGATCGAGGTCGTCGTGTAGAAATGATAAACCCCAACTCGATGTGAGGAAGAGCTCGACTTGGATGTTCGTAAAACTCTTCATAGTTTGTAGCCTGGGTGAAGGGGAAAACTTGGGCGAGGCTGTGGAGAAGTGGATCAAAGCAATGGAAGAGTACTTTGATGTCATCGGGTACAATGAGAAGAGCAAAATGGCTCTTGCAAGGTTGAAGATAGTAGAAATAGCCAGAGTGGCATGGAGAAACCACTACGAGACAAACCGTCTGGATCGGAATACCCAGACATGGAATGATCTCAAAATTTACCTAAGGAGGACAAGGTTCTGTCCTCCCAACTTTTTGGAAACAAAGATGAACGAATTCTTAGAGCTAACCCAGGGGAGCAACAAAACTATTGAAGTATATCACCAAACGTTCTCTCTCCTCCTCAAATAGTCGCCATCGCTGAATGAAGAACAGCTGATGGCCACGTTCATTCGGGGATTGAACGAACCTTTGAATATTTTGATGAAGAACGCCAAGCCAGTTTCCATGGCCAAAGCAGTGCAAATGGCGAAGGATTTCTCTAAGGCCTTTGATGTCAAGGTGCCACCAAAGCCACCACCATCACCTTTCAAAAGGTTTTTAGTTATAGAAGGTGATTCCAACCTTCCACCGCTTAAGAGATATCAGGGTCAAGCCCAGGATATGGGAAGTTCCAGAATGGAAGAAATGTCCTTTTCTCGAAACTTAATCCCCTGGAATTCAACTTCAGAAGGTCCACCCTTGAACAAGGGAGTGATGCTATAACTGTTAAGGATTCGGACATCATAGTATGGATTGTCCAACTCCTTTTGGATCAAGGTTTTCAGGGCACGAAAATCAGGGATCCAGATTCCAGACTCCAGCTTCTTCCTTCTAGAGCAATCAGGTTTCTATCCCCCAAATTTAGGGAAATCCCAGAGGTATTAGACCCTCTAACCAACCCGCAGTTTCAAACCAAAGTAATGCAAGATCTCTACCTCAGAATAGGGAAAGTCAAAGAGAGTTGTTCCCAAACCCGCCGTCCACTTCCAAGGCAGTAACGTTGGAAGTGATTGAAGAAGAAGAAGAAGAAGATGAAAGAGATCATACTCCACCTACAAGATGAGGACATCTCACGTTTTTTAAGTGGGGTAGGATGTAAGATTCCTCCCCCAGCCCCTCAAGATGTTTAGTTCCTCCCCCTGTAATCAATCCCCTTTTCAGAATAATAACAGATCTTGTTTCTATCTGTTTTGGCCTAGAGAGAGAAAATATTCTAGAGAGAGATAATTCAATTTCTAGATATCTTTGGATGGAAAAATATCCCTTCTTATTAAAACGATCTCCCCTGAAATAGAAATTCAAGAACTTTCCAGTGTGCAATTGGAATAAATTGAGTGAAAAGGACCTTAGCATGAGGGTCTAGATTTTTTTAAAATTTTGGATTAAGATTCCTATGGACCAATAAGATTAATCCAAATGTAGGGAGGAGATAAATTAAAAAATAAAAGAAAAATCTCTGAAAAATGAGTAAATACTCACATAAGATGAAGAGTTGACTAAGGACAAGGTTATTAGTTAAAAAAGAAGAGATATTTAGAGGAAATGATGCATTTTTGACACCTCAATGTGGGAAATTCCCCTCATGAAGGAGGCACCTACTATTTCACATGTGTGGATGAGTTTTAAACTCACAAATAATGAGATATTTTCATCTCTCCTTTCTCCTATTTCAACTAGATTCAAAAAGTAAGCTAAACTGACCTAAAAATGGTCAAAAAGTATGGTTTTCTGATTTCTTACCTCTTTTAAATTAAAATTGGATGTTATGCCTTGATGGAAAGGCTTCCCCCTTCTCTTCATTAAATTCAGCCCTTCTTCATCCAAGATGTGTAATCAAATAAATAGAGTTAAAGTTTTCGTATTGTTTACTCTTAAAAAAATGAGAATTGATTAGATTAGAGTGCTAAATTCATCTTGGAGTAAACTCTAAGTAGATTTAGAATGTAAAAATTAAAAAATGGTCAGCCATACAAAGGAGGTTATGGCAAATTTCTTTTAAATTTTGTAGAGATAAGTTTTATCTTTATGTTATTCAAAAAGAGTAATCCCCTCCATTTGTATATTCTAAAAGTGTAATTTTCATTAGAATTAATTTCTATGCATAGAAAGATGCATAGAGGAATTCATTTTTATTTCACAAGAGTTATTCTCATTAATTTTGATTCTATGCATAGAAAGATGCATAAAGGAATTCATTTTTATTTCAAAAGAGTTATTCTCATTAATTTGGATTTTATGCATAGAAAGATGCATAAAGGAATTCATTTTTATTTCATAAGAGTTATTCTCATTAATTTTGATTTTTTATGCATAGAAAGATGCATAAAGGAATTCATTTTTATTTCAAAAGAGTTACTCTCATTAATTTTGATTTTATGCATAGAAAGATGCATAAAGGAATTTATTTTTATTTCAAAAGAGTTACTCATTAATTTTGATTTTATGCATAGAAAGATGCATAAGGAATTTATTTTTATTTCAAAAGAGTTATTCTCATTAATTTTGATTTTATGCATAGAAAGATGCATAAAGGAATTAATTTTTATTTCATAAGAGTTATTCATATTAATTTTGATTTTATGTATTGAAAGATGCATAAAGAAATTCATTTTTATTGCACAAGAGTTATTCTCATTAATTTTAATTTTATGCATATAGAAAGATGCATAAGGGAATTCATTTTTATTTCACAAGAGTTATTCTCATTATTTTTGATTTTATGCATATAAAAAGATGCATAAAGGAATTTATTTTTAATTCAAAAGAGTTATTCTCATTAATTTTGATTTTATGCATAGAAAGATGCATAAAGGAATTCATTTTTATTTCACAAGAGTTATTCTCATTAATTTTGATTTTATGCATAGAAAGAGGCATAAAGGAATTGAAATTTTTATTTCAAAAGAGTTACTCTCATTTATTTTGATTTTATGGATAGAAAGATGCATAAAGGAATGTATTTTTATTTCGAAACTGTTATTTCCTTAAAATTAAATTTATGCATAAATAGATGCATAAAAGGATTTTTATAAAAGTGTTATTCCCACTAAAGTTGATTTTTATAAAAGAACGAATGGATGGATAGATGTGATGTGAATCAGATAAATGTGAATGAATGGATGGGTAGATGTGGATGTATGTGAAGAATAGAAGTGGATGTATGTGAAAGAATGGATGTGGATGTATGTATGTAAGGATGGATGTAGATGTATGTGAAGAAGGGATGTGGATGTATGTGAAAGAATGGATGTGGATGTAAGTATGTGAAAGGATGGATGTGGATGTATGTGAAGAATGGATGTGAATGTATGTGAAAGAGTGGACGTGGATGTATGTGGATGTATGTGAAGAATGAATGTGGATGTATGTGAAGAATGGAAGTGGATGTATGTGAAAGAATGGATGTAGATGTATGTATGTGAAAGGATGGATGTGAATGTATGTGAAAGGATAGATGTGAATGTGTATGTGATAAGTATGGATGTGGATGTATGTGGAAAAATATATGTGGATGTGAATGTGATGGATATGAATGAGAATTGAGGTGATGAGATGTGATCTAAATTGGATAGATATGAATGATAAGGGATGTGAATGAATGATATGAGATGTGAATGAATGTGATAGCATGTGAATCAGGATGTGAATGAATGTTATGAGATGTGAATGGATGTGATGTCGTGTGAATCGAGATGTGAATGAATGATATGTGATGTGAATGGATGTGATATCATGTGAATCATGATGTGAATGAATGATAAGGGATGTGAATGGATGTGATGTCATGTGAATCGAGATGTGAATGAATGATATGGGATGTGAATGGATGTGCTATCATGTGAATTGGGATGTAATGAATGATATGGGATGTGAATGGATGTGATATCATGTGAATCGAGATGTGAATGAATGATATGGGATGAGAATGGATGTGATGTCATGTGAATCGGGATGTGAATGAATGTGATGTGATGTGATGTGAATCGGGTAAATATGAATGGATGAGATGTGAATGAATGTGATGTGATGAGATGTGGATATGGGTAAATGCGAGTGGATGAGTGGATGAGGATATTTGAGGAAAGAAGTGATGAGATGGAAAATGATATGATTGGATGAGAATGGGCATTTATATGAAATGAATGTGGATTAAGTAATGTTGATTAATGTGGAAAGACGAGAGTTTGTTATAGAAACTGTATTTATGGCCTATTTTTAAATGTCTGTTTTATGTCAAGAATGTTGGGGAAGCGTTTTGACCATCTTGTGATTAAGGTCGTGGAGACCTAGCTGATAAAGTTGCAACAGCTGACGGAGAGTCAATGGAGGACGTCTCGCGTAGCAAGGTCCACCGAGGTCTTGACCAACCTCGGTTCGATTTAAATGGTGAGCTTCCGGTACGGTGGATGAGGGACCAAGGAAGCGGCCTATGAGTGAAGCGCTTTGTGACCTGCGAAGGATCCTAGAGGGTGCTGACCATACGGTGCTCGGGCTCTGGGTTGCCGAAGATACCCAGTTGATCTTGCTGATCTTCAACGGAGATTCCATTTTGATATGTAAATATATTGCTGGTTACTATGAGCTAGGAACTATCGAAAAGGCCCCTGAGTGGTCAGGTGGTGAGCGTTCTGGTTGCCAATGATGCCATAGATACACCGATGAAGGAATGATTGGAAATAAGGATTCAACCAAAGATTTTGAGGATTATGATCAGTGAGACAATGGTTTCATTAAATGATTGTTTTTAAAGAGAGATGATGCTGAGAAAAAGGCAATTTCATATTGGGTGTGTAAGTGGTGTGACTAGTTTTAAGTTTGCATGATTATTCGGCTATAGGGGGCCTTGGAACTCTTTTCTCTGGTACCCGGGACAAAACCTAACCAAATTCTTAATTGGAACCTATCACTACAGTGGTTGGGCGGTTGGCTAACCCACAGGACTGGATGGGGTTAGGCTGGACTGATGGATCCCTAAATTGAGACTCAATTCTACTATGATACGATAGATGAAGTAAATCTCAGATAAAAATTGTTCTATGGAAAAGAATCAACGACTGTGCCTCTCAATGAGAAAAAAAGCGTTGGTCTCTATGATCCAAGTGCAATCTTTTCCCTGATCTGACTATGGGACTTACGGGTTTGGTTAGATCAGTTCAGTTAGTTAAGGCTTTTGACTACGTTAGATAAAAGTTATCCTGGAGGAATCGCCCGTGCTTTTCGGGTAAGGGAAGTTTTTTCCGGGTTCAGTTTTGGAAGAACCGATGGATTAGTCTCTTGTCCGGATATCCATGGGCGAGGCCCCGAGTGTGGGACCTTGCCCCGTGCAAGAAGTGCTACTTCCGCTGCTAGCACCCCTGAATTCATTGCGCAGTGGGGACGGGGATCTCACATCATGGCTCTATTAATGACATATGTTTTGGCAAAGGCAAGGTAAGCTCTAGTCTTGAACGTTTGTCACTAAATCTTTGATCTACGTAACAAATGAATCTTTAGCAGCTCTACCAATAATGACACATGATTTGGAAAAGGTAAGGTAACCTCTAGTCTTGAACAATTATCACTAGATTTTTGATCTTCGTGGCTTCAATAAATGTTAGGTTATGTGTGGTCTTTTCACAATGCTAGTAGCCCGGTAATCAAAATTTCTCTCCACTTGTTACCACCACAGATTTGTGCATTAGAAAGTTGTTAATATTGGACCTTAGAGCTTCCACACAACTAGTTACCTTCGAGAAAGATACATATGTGCTCATGAACAATGGGCCAAACTTAGGGAATTCTTGTTAGTATTATGTTCCCATATCTAAGCATTGTGTTTAACTATGGGTGTTCATATAGTAGTTTTTGATGTCACTCATTCACATGCTTATATTTCTTTAACCACAAACTCTTTCTTTGAAGTACTCAACACATTTGTTATGGCTTTAATCAACCATATTATTTCATCCAAATGTATCATGCTTTATGATATAAGCCTCTTCTTCACTACAACACTTATTTCTATCTAGTGCATACAATTTAAGACTAACATTAGCTTATCCTTTTGATGGTTAAAACTAATCAAAGTCTACCTCAAACTCAATTTCTTTATGCTCAAGCCTTGAAGTAAGCTTAAAAGACCCTAATTTCTTGCAATTACTTAATCCTTAAAGGATATATTATAATGTGGATGTTGTGGAGTGTGTAATGAGTATAAATAGTGATATTTTTTATGTGTGTTTTGTCATTACCTTTAAATGCTAGGAACAATATTAATGCTAAATTTTTTGAGAGGATTCCTTCAGCTAAGCACTAGCAGTATACTTGATTTCCATAGAAGAAAAGAACACAAAAGTCGAGCCATCAGCATCTTTGTTGGATTGGGTCTTGTATCATTCTTACAATTTGATGCCTAACTTGGGGTTTGCAAATTGTTTGAATCATAGATGGGGCACATTTCAATGTAATTGCGTTTAATCTACTGTTAAGGCTCACCCTAACCCTCCTTGAAACACATCCAAAAAGAGCTTACCTGGTGAACCGCAACTGTCGTGTGAGGATCTTTCCAATGGCCAAGCTCGTAATCCTCGAGGTCTCCAATCTCTACAACTCCTTGAGAAGAAATTCTACCGCGTCTCCAGTCGTGAGCGTTGCCACACCGCCACATTGCACTACGGGTCCTCGTCCCTCCTCTCACCTTCACTCACACACACTCATTAGCATGCATTAGGGAGAGAGATTAGCAAGAGGATTAGCAACAGCCAGACTCAGTTGCACAATGGGAGAGTATATTGTATTATGAGAGAAATTCACTTATATACATGGCCATAAGTGTTCACACTCACTTAAACTGTGACTGGCCGAGCACTTTAGGCTCATAAGAGGCCTAATGCTATTACAATGACTACTCTCATAATGTATCCATGAAGTACATCACTTATTAGGACTTCAACCTAACTTGCTACCACACGCTCTTGAAGCGGGAATCGCCATAAATACTCCGTCATACCATTATGAGCGCTTGTCCAAGTTGTAGCTTTGGACACTATTGCTTGATATCTTGAATGTATGACCCTTTGGTGTATCTATCGTGACTCCTTGATGTAAGATAATGGCGGTAGCTCTTGTTAATTCTAGAATTGGATTAACATTCTCCCCTTCCTGATGACGATCGCGTCCTCGTGATCGCGTTGAAGACCTTTGTGTGGGGAGATTGAACAAGCTTTATCGATGGTTTTGACGTTGAATGACGTTCAATGGTCTCTGTTCCTTCGGAAGGAATAAGAAAAGCTAGTTAATGAATGAAGAGGTTAGTGGTGTATTGGGAATTCCTAACGGGGTGGGGGGTTTTTGAGAATGATTGCATTTTTATATTTGTGTGAGCCGTTTTTTTTTTTGGGCAATCTTCGCAAAGGTTACATGTGATTTTTGTTAGTGGGGACACTAAGAAATGTTAATAATGGAGAGAAGAGAGAGAGAAGAATCCGATGGAACGTAGACTTAATCATGAAAACGAGATGGTGATTCTCAGTTCCTCATTTGATTCATTGAAGTGACATTCATCATTTGAAGTTAATGGCTTGTGATGATTTCCCTTTGTGTGGCAGGATTCTTGTCAAATTTTGTTGAGTAGGACCTGATCCTGTCTTCTTTTGCCCATGTGCTTTTTATGTTTTTATGTATATTTAAGTGCTCTTAGAAGAAGATTTTCATAAAGTGCAAGAATTGAGTCATATAGACTCGTATTGAACTTCTCTGTGTTGAAGTAGCGACTTGTTGTTGGTGAGGATTGAAAGAATTACATCGACTTGCGAGGGTAACATAGATATCTTCACTAAGGATTGAAGATCAGTGATTTGTGAAGATGGTGGCATCATTTGGAGAGGTTTGTAATTTGAAGAAAAATTCCAGGCGATGGGTTGTACCATTGACCAGGCTTTTGCCCACCATGGTTCCCTCATCCCAGTGATGTACCTGGAAGTTGTTGATGGTGAGGCATTGGTACAAATGTTCTCCAATGCATGAGTATGGATATGTACTCATGGAGCAGCTGCTACATTAACTTAGCCAAAAGAATAGTAAGCAATAAGCTTAACAAATATATAGTGGCTATTGTGTGATATGGCTGAATCCATGATGAGACGTAAGTCGTGAAAGTGCAGGTTCTTAAGCCTTGAGATGGAACTCCTTGAATTTGTAAATTTTGACCTCATTTTTTTTACGTGAACTACTAAGACTTGAAACACTGAGGCGTGAAAGACCAGACGTGAATGTCATAACGTGAAATAGTAGACGTGAAAGTCATGACGTGAAGTTGCAGACGTGAATGTCATGACGTGAAGGTCTTGCCCCGTGAAATAGTAGACGTGAAAGTCTTGACATGAAGATCCAAGACGTGAAAGTGCAGCAGATGTAAAAGTCATGACATGAAATAGTAGACGTGAAAGTCATGACGTGAATCCATGATGAGACGTAAGTTGTGAAAGTGCAGGTTCTTAAGCCTTGAGATGGAACTCCTTGAATTTGTAAACTTTGACCTCATTTTTTTTACGTGAACTGCTAAGACTTGAAACACTAAGGCGTGAAAGACCAGATGTGAATGTCATAACGTGAAATAGTAGACATGAAAGTCATGACGTGAAGTTGCAGACGTGAATGTCATGACGTGAAGGTCTTGCCCCATGAAATAGTAGACGTGAAAGTCTTGACATGAAGATCCAAGATGTGAAAGTGCAGCAGATGTAAAAGTCATGACATGAAATAGTAGACGTGAAAGTCATGACATGAAATAGTAGACGTGAAAGTCATGACATGAAGGTCTTGCCGCCGTGAAATAGCACACATGAAAGTCTTGATGTGAAGATCCAAGACGTGAAAGTGTAGACATGAAAGTCATGACGTGAAATAACAGACGTGAAAGTCATGACATGAAGTTGCAGACGTGAGAGTCATGACGTGAAGATCCAAGACGTGAAAGTGCAGATGTGAAAGTCATGACGTGAAAGTGTAGACGTGAAAGTCATGACATGAAGGTCTTGCCGTAAAAAGTCTCGACGTGAAGATCCAAGATGTGAAAGTGTAGACGTGAAAGTCATGACGTGAAATAGCATACATGAAACTGCAGACATGAAAGTCTTACCGCCCGTGAAATAGCAGACGTGAAAGTCTTGACGTGAAGTTACAGACGTGAAATTCATGACGTGAAGTTACAGACGTGAGAGTCATGACATGAATTTGTAGACGTGAGAGTCATGACGCGAAATAGCAGACATGAAAGCCATGACGTGAAGTTGCAGAGACTGACATGGGCCGTGACTTTACAACTGTGTTTGCACTTGCTTAGGATGGATTGTTTATCATTTCCAAAGGGGTGACAAGAGCATTGTTATTTTGTTCTTGATGTTCTCTTAAATCTTTGTATTTGATCTTGAATTTGTTGCTGAAATGATGCCGATGCAGTAGGGAAGACTGCTGATTGTTTGCTTGAATAGACAAGCTCTTGTGTTGGTGTTGGATGTACGAGAGTGGTTGAGGGATTTGCTTGTTGTTTCTTGGGCCTCCATTCTTGTCGAACTATAGGTGAAGTTGTTGGGGTTGAAGTTGGTGGTGAGGTTTTCTTCACATTGTTCGATTTTGGCAACCATGTGATGGACTTACCATCATAGTATCCTTGTTGTTGAAGTACATGCACAGGCACTTATCTTTGATGAACACTGTAATTTGGTTGACGATGTGCTCGGTGTTGAGGCTTCCTTCTTTGTGCAAGCTTAGGGGAGTTTGTGATGCGCTTGGGGACCTAAGCTTTGGTATTTCTTTGGTAGTACCTTTGTGCTTGCAGCAATGTTTTTGGTACCCACACTTGTTGCATCGGTGGAGTTCTTTGAGGAACTCGCATAGGCTTTTGTGGATGGGGTTGTGGAGGACTCTTGTTCTTCCTTTTCTTTCTAGTGTTGCGTTGAGGAAGAGGTTTTGACTATCGAGGCACCCAAATTTGATTGGCATTTTCATAGTAGCCTTGAGCTACAAGCAGCTGCTTTTCCACCCACATTTTGATACTATTAAGATATCTTGATTGTGGTTGTTGTGGTGGAGTTTTGAGTCGGGGCCTTTCCTTTGACTTCCCTGTTAGAGTTGAATGGTTGGGGGCTTTGGGAAATTCTTTAGGAATAGCTGCTGATTGCAAGGTTTTGGCATCGAACTTTGTAGGTGAGGATGGGGTTGATGGAGTAGAGGCTTTATCAGAGTTGGTTGTTGATGCAGATGGTAGGTCATTATGTAAAGGGGCTTTTGTGAAAGAGGCTTGTATACTTTTGCGTTCAGTATCATAGATATCCATTAAAATTGGATCCTCTTCCTCGCAGTATGGTATTGTCAACTTCTTATCGTTGACTATCATGATGACTCTATCACTAGGAAAGCACAGTGGTGCTTAGGCAGCAATAGTCCATTTATGCCCCATTGGCAAGATCAAATCTGCTTCCAACACATACTCAACTACAAAAAACTTGCAAGTGAGGGGGTTAGTGTCAATATACATTGTATGTTCAAAGTACCCCAGACATGGCATGGCCAATTCTTGTGTAAAGGTAATCCTTTCAGGATGTGCCGTGAGTGTTGGTTGACCTAACAAATCCCATAGCTCGAGGGTCATGAGATTGTGTTCTTGTTTTGGATAAAGCTGTGCTTGAGCTGTGGTGATTTCATTTGAAATTTCCAATCCAACTAAAATCCTAGTATTATATGCACATTATGTGTGCATATACTAGGAGGCTAACCCACATTAGGCTTGTGAGAATGGGAGCATGGGAACAAGCTCTAGTGGAGTATGGGTTAGGACTAACCTTAAGGGTTAAGGTTAGGGTCAGACATCCAAGGGTCACACATGGAAAATGGAGAGTCAAGAGTCACTTGAGGACCCTCCTATATAATAGGGGCATGGGGCACACTCAAGGGAGGCTTGGGAGGCCAAGGCTATGTTATCTTGAGGCTTAGGCTATGGTCTCTTGATGTTAGCTTGAGGCTAGGTTATGTTATGCTCTCTTGTAGAGGATCATATCTACTCACCTACCATTTCACACTGTAGCTACATGCTATTGGATTGGAGTTATACCTCTTGATGGTATGGGACATTAAGGTAAAGGTATCATGTACTTCATTATAATTCATGTGTACATTCCTTGGGCTCGGGGGTGGTCGGGTGGATGAGTTTATGCCTTATTTATGCATGTTTATGTATAACAATTATCTAGAGAGATCTTAGGGTTTTAACAGTGGTATCAAAGCAATCTCTAGTTGATTGTTGTTGATTTTTCTTTTTTTATTGTAATTTTTGGTATTTTTTTGAAGTAAATTTTAATATTTACTAAAAAATATTATTTTTTATATTTGTGTTGATGATGTAAGCTGTTATTTTTTAAGCCCATCATGAAACATTTCCTCAATTGAACATCGTTTAATTTTTTCCATGACTCACAACGTGAGTCCAAGAGTTTTATCCGAAGGATAAAATCTCTAATGGATTCATGTGGTTGACGCTCAATTGAATAGAGTTTTGTTACTGCACTCCACCGATCACCTTGTCTAGAAAAGCCATGTATAAAGGCTGATTTCAAGGTTTTGAAGTTGGTCTTGATCGCCAGCATTAATGCGATGACCCATCGACTGGCTTTTCCTTCTAAGCATAAGTTCAACGCATGTACCTTAGTGGGGCAGTTGGGATTTCCAAAGGCTTCACATCTTTGTTCAAACATTTGAATGAATTGAACAGGGTCTCTTGTTCCGTTGTATTCCATAATTTTAGAAATTTGCACGGCCGTATTTCTGCATGAGTCATTGAGGCCATATGTGAGTGCTCTTGTCGGACGAGACTCACTGAGTCCACCCCCCTTCGTAGACTAGTCAATATGTCCAAGGTGTGGGCATCCAGGAAAGGGTTGGTACTTATAGGATTTGCAGGAATGTTCGGCAAAGGACCAAAGCCTGGTGGGATCAAAGTCATAGGGGGTGTAAAACCCGATGACACGCTTGTTATAGGCATGGTCAATGGCATGGTTTTCGTGGTTTTAGGCTATTTTTTGCCTCGATTTCCAGGTTGAATTTTGAGGCTACTGGTCGAAGGTCAAAATGATCTTTATTTCAGCTTTCCAAAGTCAAAGAGCTTGATGTCAGCTTTTCGATGAGCCCTAGAGCGCCTTCATTGGATACACGGTTTAGGAGATACGGGCCTCCAAACAGGGGTAGTTTCCAGTTAATTGATCAAAAAATTGATGTGATTAGGTGTTTTGATGCATCTATATGCTCTCAAAACACTCAAAAATCTCAATTTCGACTACTCAAATGATCAATTTAGATCCCAATTAACACATTTTCTAATTTTATTTACCTCTTGATCAAGATTAATCACTCTTAATGACAAAAACTAGTCCATTAAGAGAAATTAGTCAAAATAATCAAGGATATTTTGATGGTTTTAAGAATTTTTTTGAAAGATTAAGCTACTCCTAATGCTTGCTAACACTCTAATCCAAACAATTTCAACAAAAAAACACACAATTAAACTACAATTAATGATCATAGATTCTATGTTTAAACTAAAGAAAGCTAACATTCACTAAGAAATGCATTCTCTTGTATTATTTGATGCAATGGATGCAAACTAAGCCTAGTATACACTCTTTGTAAGCCCTAAGCACATGATAAACCATAAAAATAAAAAATTAATCTAAAGATTAAGCAAAAAGCATTCTTTTCAAAAATAAAAAAGAGAGCTATTCTACACCAAATCTCACACAAATCACTATCCAATCTACATCTTTTTTTCATGGAAAACCATTAATAAAGATAATGGGCAATGGGTTATGCGTAGATTAGAGATAAAACAGTGGAAAAAGCCAAGGGATAGCTCCCCGACAGCAGCGCCAAAAATGTTAAGGCTCACCCTAACCCTCCTTGAAACACATCCAAAAAGAGCTTATCTGGTGAATCGCAACTGTCGTGAGGATATTTCCAATGGTCGAGCTCATAACCCTTGAGATCTCCAAGCTCTACAACTCCTTGAGAAGCAATTCCACTGCGTCTCCCACCTCAAGAGGATTAGCAAGAGCCAGACTCAATTACACAATGGGAGAGTATATTGTATTATGAGAGAAATTCACTTATATACATGGCCATAAGTGTTCACACTCACTTAAACTATGGCCGGTCGGGCACTTTAGGCTCATAAGAGACCTAATGCTATTACAATGACTACTCTCATAATATATCCATGAAGTACATCACTTGGGACTTCATCCTAACTTGCTACCACACGCTCTTGCAGTGAGAATTGCCATAAATACTCTGTCATACTATTACGCGCACCTGTCCAAGTTGTAACTTTGGACACTATTGCTTGATATCTTGAATGTATGACCCTTTGGTGTATCTATCGTGACTCCTTGATGTAAGATAATGGCGGTAGCTCTTATTAATCCTAGAATTGGATTAACACCTACCCATACTATGTGTTGTCAACAAACTAAATTATATTGTGAAAATGAAAATAATTTTATAATATTTCCACTTATGGTTTTTTAAATCATTTATATAATTGGTACAAGGAAATGATAGTAAAAGATGTGCAATGGTCATAATTCATGGAGACCCATTTTTAGTGCTAGGTCGTGAAAAGTGTGGAGTAAAGCATCACATGTCCTAGGGCACTTAAGTTTGCTAACAAACGAAATTTGTTGTGGTTAATGAGTTACATGGCATAACTCAAGGCACATGTGTTCATGTAACGAAGCATGAAAGTGCATGCTAGATTAACAAAGTCTCCCAATAGGAGGGGGAACATTGAGAGAGGGAGCATAAGAACCTTAATGTTCACTAGTTTAAGATAACACATAAATATGAAACATAAAATTTGACATGCTCTAGAAGCGTCAATCAAGAGAGGGGGGAAAAATGTGATCTTGAATGTATGGCTTAGTGAAGGTGGATGATGAATAGAGTGGGTGATGGAATATTAGCTTTTTAATTGGTATGAGTTGTGTGAGTGGTTGGTGTAATAGAGTCATTATAAGAGAGATGGTATATCATATATGCAGGCCCTAGGGCATCATGAACATTGACCCATGTTCTTGACTATGCTTGTATGTTTAAGGTTGCTATCGAGATATGTGCCACTATGTACTAGCATATCAAATGCCCCGATGGGTCTGAGAGGCTCTCTTAGGAAGTCCATAGGTGCTAAGCTAAAAGTTCCATCTTGTTCATTTTCATTGTATTCTTATGCTTCTTTCTGACATATATTTGTTGAATTTACGAACGAACAAGGCTTGGACGAAGATTCGAAGAAGAATGGATGGTCATGATGAGGGTGGTTCCTTGGGCATACCTTACATGTGCAACACATTTAGAGCCATGTAGACGTTGTTGTGGATGAAATTGCAAGATTTAGTTAAGGGCTTAGTTCAAAATGTGCAGTTTGAATGACTTATTCTTTATATATATAGAAAGATAGATAGTGTCATGCAAGGTTTGGGAAAAGATAGGTTTGGGTTATCCTAGAGCTTTTTCAACCCAAAAAAAAAAAAGCCTTCTCAAATTCCTAGGAGAAGGAAAAAAGATCATCCTTAAGATCTAGTTATAATTAAATTAAAGCGTAATGAAAATGCCGGTTAGTTTCTCGTTAATCCATGGTGAAAAGGATTGGTAAAGAAAATCAGTTCATTAAACATTGGTTTATTGTGAAGTTCATTGAGCATTGGATTGTTGGTTTATTGTGAAGTTCATTGAGCATTGGATTGTTGGTAAGGGGACTGCGATATCCAAATGGCAAATCGGGGAATATCCAAGAGCTTGGAGGAGATCGAGCAAGAATGATAGCGGTCGTAGCGGGAGGTGAGAAATAGCAATGGGAAAGAGGGAGAAAAATTAATAATATGCAAAATGGGATTTTATGGGAGGGTGGTATCCAAGACAGGAATTTAGTATAGGCTACTTGTTGCAGTTGGACGCAGCCGACATGGAGACAGGAGAGAGGACGTGAGTACAGAGGCTCATTGGAGGCTGCAGGCTGGACGGCGATTGAAGGGCACGCGTGACACAGAATTTAGAAAAGAAAAAGGTTGAGAGAGAGAGAGAGAGAGAGAGAGAGAGAGAGAGAGAGCGGTGTGTGTGTGTGTGAGAGAAAGAGAGAGAGGGGCAAAGGCAAAGCGGTGCGTGTGTGTGAGAGAGAGAGAGAGAGAGAGAGAGAGCACCCGCAACGAGGTTGTGGTGGGAGTGCCCCCCTTCCCCCACATGACTCGTTAATTTAAGGTTTTCTTCTATCGCACGGGAAGGGTCGCTCCACTCAGCCTGCTCCTCCTCCTCCAGGTGCGTGCGTGTGACACTGTGTGTGTGTGTGAGAGAGAGAGAGAGAGAGAGAGAGAGAGAGAGAGACTGTGCACGCCAACCAACCATAAGGCGTGTTGTTGTATTGAAGTCCGCATTGCGCAACGGAAAAACCAGGCCAGTTACGGCAGCTGGCACGTGTGCGGGCGCTCTCGCATTTCACACTCACGTTGCGTAGGACCCAGCCGCACAACATCGTGGGCGGGGCCCGCCGCTACTGCCCGTCGCGGACCCTACTACCACTTCGAAAACCACCCAAAGCTGCGCACAAAGCCCGTCCATAAGCAAAACCACCCTCGGAAACAACCGTTGTGAGCCCGGCCTCGGCCCTCACCTTCACCTTCACCTTGCCCTTGATGATCTTCAAAACGTGCGCCTTCTCATCCTCTCCACCCAACCTCCTTCTTTGCTTGTTATACCTCCGCTTTTCCTTCTTTTCCAACACTGGGCCTGATCGTCATGCTCCCTACATGTGCTACTATTTCCAGCTTGATCAGCTCCAATGGAAATCACACAAACGGCAGAGTTGGAAGAATGCACCAAGCCCAGATTCTCACTCAAACGGAGCTTCTACACACTCCTTGTGTACTCAGTGAGGGTGCTACGCTTGATCTTCCAAGCGCGTGGTTAAATGGTGTGGCTCGCTTGCTAGGCGTACAGCATGAAGGAGGCAGATCAACACATGAATGTCGGCCGTCTTTTTGGTGTGTGCCAGAGACAGACACAGAGAGAGAGAGAGAGAGATCAGTACGGCTGCCTCGCCCGCCCTACCACACTTGATTTTTGTTCCTTTCATGAGCGCAAGAAATCAAATCTGAACGGCTGGGATATCTCCAGCAGCAGCAGCAGCAGCAGGCGCTCGTCAAGAGATCCACACCATTGCGTTTTCGATTCAGGGAATGGACGGCAGCTGGTCCGATGCTATTTTTCATTAAATCTAAATTAGCTAGCTTTTTTTAAGTACGTTATTCTTATTATTTTTGTGGCCAAAACGCCAACTCTTCTAAGTGATGAATTATTGTATGCGGTTGGAATATACACATATAAGCGCGCTGCTTCATTACATTACTGCAGGATCTTGTTTTTCATCTGAAGCTTATTCCTTTGCCCATTTGATTATAGTAGGAAAAGCCGAATTAAGATGGTTTGTTCGTACGGACGTCTACACGTTCGATATATTTGGTCACATGTGTGACCTACCGCTCCTGTAGGCTCTAATCCTTCGTTAAAATAATAATCAGAGTTTTCGATAAACATTTTATAAAGGTGATCGATCAAGGTTGTCTGCCCTGCACCTACAGTATGAGGCTAAAAGGTACCTTGCCCAGGAACCTCTGCGGGTTCTTGAGATGCTTACAAATAACTAATGTCTGAAATTGCGTTTGACGGCTTAATTTTAATGGTTTGCAAAAGGATAACCACAAACCACATCAGTCTACCAGCTACATCGCTTTTTACGAATGCTAAGTGCATGAGTGTTCCCATGTGTTCACAATGATGGGCTGCTTCCATTTCTGGGTTATTAGGTCGTATACCTTGTGATGGTCTAGACTCTATAAGTTAGTCTTTGTAATGATTCCATTTCCTATTACTAATTAAATTTCACAAAACCCTTCAATTTCATCCGTTTTTCAAAGCATCGCTTGAAGAAAGTTCTTGTATAATAATTATCAAGCCCACGTGTTCAAGTTAGTACTTCCAAAATGCCCTTAATTGAAAATTTTAACATCTTTTTACCACTTTGCAAGGGCTGGTTTGCATTCGAACAACCCTAATGTTTAGAAAGCACCACCAAAATCTTACCAAGGGCTTCATAAAAGTAAGAAGAATTTTGAGTGCATATATTTAGTATAAAAGTAAGAAGAATTTTGAGTGCATATATTTAGTATGATCATGCAACCACATTTTCAATATCCTTAGAGCCTTCACTTTGAGAAATTGATACTTTACAACAACTTGGTTAAATTATGTGACAAACTCAAGATCAACCTAGTATGAATGCTAATTGTTAGATTTAACCAAAACTAACCTCTTACTTGAAGGGAGAATTGGTAGTCCACCCATTCCTTTTTTGGATTTTTAATATCAAGCGATCTTTAATATATATGCTTCTATATGCTTTGTACTTGTTTCAGGTCATTGAGTTATAGATCATGTGGCTTGCTTAGCAATAATTTGGTCTGCGATATGCACCCCAATTACTTAGACTGGACAAATCCTCAATCAATTACAATTTATAGATTTGTTGTATATGCAATATTTTTCTAGCTATTAGTAGGTACACTAATTAACTCATTCTAGTTCTTGGTAAAGCACTTGATGTTATTAGAATTTCAATAAAGATTTGTTGCATGAAATTCCCAAGCTACAACTCATTCTAGTTCTTGTTAAAGCTCTTGATGATATTAGAATTCCAATATTTGTGTTGTGCTCCTCTTACATTGTGCACATAATGCATTCAACAACACTCTTCTAGGTACACTAATTAACTCATTCTAGTTCTTGTTAAAGCACTTGATGTTATTAGAATTTCAATACAGATTTGTTGCATGAAATTCCCAAGCTACAACTCATTCTAGTTGTTGTTAAAGCTCTTGATGGTATTAGAATTCCAATATTTGTGTTGTGCTCCTCTTACATTGTGCACATAATGCATTCAACACTCTTCCAATGAAGAGATATCGTGTGCATATTAATGGCATTCATGTATGCTCTTATTCAACCATAGTTCAATCAATTTCTTTATGTTAGAAACTACAGCGTTTATGTTAACACAAACAATAGAATCTTCACAGAGAACAAGATTTAATAACATAGATAGATGGAGTACAAACTAAATTACTATCGTAAACCAAAATTACAATTGATTACTGTGAGAACGCTTAGATGGCAATCTAGAAAGACATAGAGATAGAGGTTTTATGCACTATGAAAGAAGGATGTATAATGTAATAAAGGTAAATCTCAAAGTGATGTTCCAAATATGATGAAAGTAGCTAAACATGCCTACATACACCACCCAAGGCTGGTTGTATGTGTTGAAATTACAGCATTGAGATGAGCTATGGTGGATCAAATACTAGAATCAACATCATTAACAAAGTGATTAGATAATAATTAGTGAGTAATTAGCAACAAATAGCTTAATGTAGGCATGGATAATCAAAAACCAGCAAATTCTCATTAGGCCAATGCCTCAATTTATAGAGTTTATATCCAAGCATCTAATCCCACTGATTTCTCCTTGATTCACTCCACCTCTTTTGCTTGATTCTCTCCACCTCTTCACTTTTCCCAGAATATCTCCACACTTCCTAAATCTTCTCATGCTACCCTTTATTCTCTCCCAGTAGATTCTTAACTTTTCCCAGAATATCTCCACACTTCCTAAATCTTCTCATGCTACTCTTTATTCTCTCCCAGTAGATTCTTCTCACCTTTTCACAGGTTCTCTCACATTTACACATTCTCTTGAGCTCCTCCATTGGCTTGGGGGTACAGAAAGCTTCTTGAAAATAACTAAAAATTTGATTTTTTTAATTATCTACTAATCCTAATTAATTAGATAATGGGCTCATAAACCTGATGGATTGTAGGCATGGCTCTGATACCATGTTGAAATTACAGCATTGTGATGAGCTATGGTGGATCAAATACTAGACAACATCATTAACAAAGTGATTAGATTAGTGAGTAATTAGTAAATAGCTTAATGTAGGCATGGATAATCAAAAGCCAGCAAATTCTCATTAGGTCAATGCCTCAATTTATAGAGTTTAAAACCAAGCATCTAATCCCACTGATTTCTCCTTGATTCACTCCACCTCTTGTGCTTGATTCTCTCCACCTCTTCACTTTTAAAAGAATATCTCCCAGAATATCTCCACACTTCCTAAATCTTCTCATGCTACTCTTTATTCTCTCCCAGTAGATTCTTCTCACCTTTTCACAAGTTCTCTCACATTTACACATTCTCTTTTACAGCCTCTAACCAAGGGCTTGTTCCCACACACACCCTATTCACTTGTATATTTCAATAGTATGATGGGTCAACCACCCTACATTGAGTCCAACTACATCAATCAAACACATCAATCAAACACATCAAATACATTGAGTCCAACTACATCAATCAAACACATCCCCTACTAACTTACATCATGGGGAAACTTTTAACCCCATTCGAGCTCGCCTCAATACCCATTTGGAATCCACAACTTATTGACAACCTGATTGTGTGTCGTCTTGTGAAGATCTCCACCGACCCTTAGTGTGGTTTGATATGGGTACATCAACCCTGTTCAAGTCAAAAGCTTACCTTAACCTTGTTGAAGCATGTCATTGGGTCTTAGAGCCTTTGAGCTACATTGATTCCAACTTTCCATTGTGGGTGCGCTAGCTCATCCATTGCATGCTCATCCATTGTCACACCGAAATGCTCATTTGCTAATGGGGTGAAGGGAGAGCTCTTTATGCCTTCATGGAGGTAACAAGAGATCCAGCTTCGTAGTGGTTCTCTTTCACAAAAGGTGGGGGAAGAAAAAGAAGCTAATGCAAGAAGAAAACCTAGAGTCAAACCTATCTAGCATGTATCCATCAAGTAAGCAAGATTCAATGGCATACAAGCAAGCAAGAAGAGGGTAGAGGAAAGCTCACAACTAAAGTATTGCAAGGGAATGATTATGTCTTACTTGTTATAAAAAATGGTTTATATACAAGTGACTACTTTTTAAATTAGGTCGGTCAAACTCAAAAATGGTCCGGCCTCTATTACAAGACTTAATAAGCAACTATGTATGTACACTAAGTGCATAGACTTTTCCTATTTGACATTAAGCATATGGTAAGGCTGCTTTATATGTTTTTGTGCCATCTTATAAAACTTAAGTGCCTATTCACGTGGGTGAGATGGTGAAGTGCCTTATGGTAGGTTGAGACAATGAAATCATGTTAACCAATGGACTGGTTATACCCCCCTTCCTAATGGTGACCGCATCCTCATGTCACACCCAAGTTGGTGGGAGTAAAGCTATTACTTGGGTGGAATGGTGTGGATGGTCCATGATACACCATGAAGTTGGTGGCTAAGTTTAAGTGGTATAGTTCAAGATCGATTCACGATTAGATAGGGAAGCTTTGGGAAGCCTCAATATGGTGGTAGACAACATGTACAAGCAGCATGAAAAGTGATAGGCAGTGATGTAGAGGTTCTTCATGCCAAGCATCTATTTTTGGTGAAATATTTAACATTAGGTAGTTGGTAAAAGGGTCCATACACTATGGCTAGTGAAATGAGTGCCATGAACATGTAATGATTTACATAGGTAAATGACGGTCTAGATCTTCATGGTACGACATGAGAGTGTGTCCCAATCGGATAATGTGAAGCTAAGAGGTGCCCTTTAACCGCTCTAGCAACGATGATCTCTCTCCACAATGGTGCCCTTAATGTTGCATCTTTTCTTGAGATTTTCAAACATGGAAGAAGATCATAGGTCCTTGGATATGAGCTAAAGGACTCACACTAATCATGGTAGATGCCAAAGAGCCCACGATGAGACGACCAAATATAATTGATAATGTATCCCATTGCATCAAATTTTAAGGCTATGATGTAAGGTCGTGATGCTAAGGTAGCATGTAAATCCTCCATAGACTATTAAGAAAGTGAGAATCATTCTAAGCCTAGTTCTAATAATCATATATTAAGCAAATACTTAAGGAGGCTCATAGTAATCAAGAAACTCCATAATGTCAATTGCACACTAATGGGAGGTGGATAAGATAGGCACACTCAACACCTTCTTGTATTTGCAATATGCTATGAACCATACAATGAAAGGCTTCTAATATAGATAGCCTCTAGAACAATCTCCTTTACACATCATCATGCCATGTGGTAATTCCTTTTCCCCATTCTTTTATGTGGCTCTCACCATTCACACAATATCTCATGTGGTATTCTTATCTTTCTATAATAAGATAATATCTTGCACCTCTAGGATGTATTTATACACTCAAAAAAATAACGTGAGCTTTATTTTAGGTTGCACATTTTAACACCTCTCCTCAATGTAGAATTATATGTGTGAACTAACCATCTCTCTAACCAATTTGACCAACTCACCTCTCAACCTCAATAATTTGGCATTGCCAATCTCAACACTTCTCCTCAATGCAAATTTGGAGTGTTTATAACAAGTGTGTGTGCATGTGTCTAGCCAACCTAGACACCAAAAGCTCATTTCAAGCACCATTTGCTCGGGCAAAGCCACCCAAGTTCTTTTTGGACACCCATGTACCTAGGAGAGGCCTAGGAGAAGGAACCAACCCACAAAGTAAATTGCCGGCCATGCATGCACTACTCTAACACACACCACATTACAAATAATTTTGAGCACCCACAGGCTCGGACAATGGACCCTCATAATCTAGGTGAGAAAATACAATCCTTTTTATGCATTAAGGCAATGGCAAGGCACCTGTCCAATGTGGTCAAAATCCACGGCTTTCGTGAAGCCGATATCGCCTGATTTTTCAAGGTGATATCGCCTGATTTTTCAAGGCTAAGGAGAGATAAAAATATAATGATCCCAAATGTAGAATCACTGTGGTTCTTGATAACCACTAAAAACACCATGCCTCCATTTGGGCACCTTCATGTCAATGCAACCACCATAAGCATCTTCACAAGTTGCAAGTGAACACTCTCTTACATGGGACATTTTACACCACATTTGGTTTTAAAAAAAATCCACAATGGTACAAACCTTATCTGTTTGATTTTTTATTTGAAGCCACCATCACAGAGATGTTACTGAGCTCAAAGACTAATACATGTTTTTGGTTGCACTATATTTGCCCTTGTTTTACTCATAGTATGCTTGGACACTTCCTTGTTTTCATCATCGGCTCTTTCCAATTGTTTGTAGCAGGGTATGTTGGCTCTCCTACAAGTTGCACACAAAGATGCCTAGGGTGCTCTTAGCACTATTATATGCATAGAGGTCGTGCCACCACTCACGTATGTGTTACATTAGCTTTAAAAATCTCAGATCATATAGTCATGAATTGGAAAAAAAAGCAAAGGATCAAGGGGCCAAGAACAATAGATTTGAAGTGGTATTAAAGAAGATAGTCAAACATGGGTCCACCTTTAATTTGGATGCACGTGAATGAGTAAGGGAACAAAGATGACTTACCAAATTATCAAAAAATAGTGGAAACTACAAACATCGTATACATGCCGAGTCTCAGAACTTGAATAACCTTAAACAAGATAATGGAGCACTCTCACAAGTCTTGTTAGGACAAATGGTGAAGTCTACACTTTCACATTCAAAGTTCAGAACAATTAGTGATGATCTCATGCATGAAATATTGCAATACATGAAGAATACATTTATTGCAAAAACTGATGCTCAAGGTATTTGTAGACAAAGTTGGTTTAAGTAGTGAATACTATGCAATGATCTATAAACAAATGGATGCAAGTTTTAAGTTTGTGTTGCAAAACAAAAGGGTAACTCCGCTGCCGTGTCCGTTTAGTGTCAAAAAAGCAAGGCAACTGTTGAATAACAATGTCCTTGAACTCATTGGTGAGCTTAAACACATATTTCACTTGCATGTATTTAAGAATTTTGCTAAAGATGTGACCTTTGATCTAAATCCAAACAACAATTATGTCTTGGATGTGTACAAATTGCAAGCTACAATGGTGAAGTTCTATGATATTTATGTTAAAGAATGTGGTGGCACATTGAAATTTGTACTAAAACTTGATGAGAGTGAAATTGTGAAGAATTAAAAAATAGAAAGAGTAAGTTTGACATTGAGATGAATAGGGCATTGGATCCTTCCACAAAGCCAGGTGATCCTGGCTACTTCAACGTCCAATTCGAAAACAAAATTTGGTGGCTCACAACATTTGATGTTCCAAAAGAGTATCACGAGATCCTAAAGATGTTTTTCAATGTAACAGAGATTCCTACTACGGTTCAACGTCAAAAAGCAAGTGGTGAGATTCAACATGTGGATGGTTTTGGAGACTACTTAGTGGAATGGCATCTTGCACATGATTTGAAGACACTAAAGTGCATGTTTGGTGTCTCAAATGCTACAAATGTAGAGTTTGCTTGTTTTATTGCATGCGCTCAAGGAAAAAGGGTAAGAATGGGAAAAAGCCATGGAATTTGTATACTAGGGAGGATGGTGCACTAACAATTTGTATGCGATTGTAGAACAATGACTAGGGTGGATCCAAAGTGGGAATCTATACTTGACGATTCTTTAACATGAGTTCATCCTTGGACACTACATGCCATCTGCAGAATTGTGGAAAAAATGGTTTATGAATATATATGTTTTGCATATAAGATGAAACCAATGTCAGAGGCCTAAGCAGTGTGTAAGAGAATGGAGGAGGTTCTTTCATATGTGGGTCTACACAAAGGGAAAGTGGAAATCAAGAAGATGAGAAGAGGTCACGTGCAAGTGGGAATGTGCCATGCAAATCAAGTATTGGTAGAGCCAAGGCTAGAAATTTTTTGTCACCAACAAAGAACAATGTAGGAAATTTATTAGTTCATCCACCATGGAAGTATCAAGCATGGATGAAGTTACACATGGTTGTCCTAGATCATACTAATAATGGTGAGACTAGAATTGCAAAGGCTAATGTATGGATTGTCTTCGATAAGGTTGCCACACTTCTACAGAAAATGACATTCAACAAAGAAGATGACAATGACTTTAAAGAAGCTATGACCACATTTTACAAGTACATGGTGGAAGCATGGAAATCAAGTAGTGTAGCATTATATGGTATAGTGATGTGTGTGAACACACTTAGGACCACCGATTAGGAGGTTTTCTCCCCCGTGCATACATATGTACACCCTCTTATCTACTCATTTTGGGGTGTGTACTTATCTTTTGTATCTGGCACACATTTGTTCATTCTAATCTATTGAGTTTGTGTGCTCTCAAGCTTCTCTATCTTGTGTGTGTGCATTGTTGTAACCCTAACCCTAATTCTAATAATTGGTATTAGAGTTAGCTTCCTTGATACTTGATCTAGTAGTCTGCCTCCCTCACGACACTGTTTTTCTATCATCGATTGAGATACCCTCTTAGGAGAAGAAGGTATATAGTTTAGTGTGATTTACACATAATTTTTTGGAGGACGCATCGCAATTCGGGTGCCTCGGACTTGAGAGACTTAGCGAACTGAAACCGTTTTGGGCACCGCAAGGTTTCTGTAGATGTTCTAGAGAGGCGTCATTTTGGATTGGTTCTGCTCAATTTTGGGTGTTTGGGCTGTGCAGCGGCAAAGATTTGGTGTGCAGCAACATCTACAATGTCTTTAACAACGACCATCATACTTTTGCCAGTAACACTCTATGCTCTACTCTGTGTTATTTTTCATACACTTTGCAAGTGATTCAGCCAGCCATCTGGGGTTGCATTTAGTGAATACTAAGTACTTATAGTGTGTTGAAAGATTTTGGATTTGGTAGACAGTCATGGCTGGGAGTAGTGATGTATTCAACATGTTGTCTGCTAAGAACAAGCTTGATGGGACTAACTACCCATTGTGGTCCTATATGATGAAGCATGTACTGGTTGCTAAAGGCCTTTGGAATGTGGTTTGGAATGTGGTCAGTGTGGTAGTGAAACTCATCCTGTTTCACAACTACCAGTGCAACCAGGTGCTGCAGGTACATCTGAAGTAGAATCTGATATAGATGTGGCTCCTCCACATGCACCACCAGTACCTCCCCCTATTGCTCAAACAATATGGAATGGAAGAGATGCACATGCACATGCACATGCACATGCATGCTTGCACTTTCTGTGAAGCGAAACATTATTCCTCATATTTGGTCATGTAAGACTTCAAAACAGGCATGGGATGCACTTGCTGCATTATACCAGGTGCGCAATGAAGCACGTGTTGCATATCTGTGCAAACAGTTGGAGTCTGAGCACATGAATGAGAGAGACTCAATGGACAGCTTCTTGACCAAGATCAAAGATTTTAAGGAGCAGCTCGCTAGTGTGGATGAGATATATCTTGATAGTATATTGGTGTCCACAGTTCTCAATGCATTGCTAGATTCTTATCAAAGTTTTACCTCTAACCTTAGACTCATGATGAAGGGAAATCCAACTGCCCTTACATTTGATGAGCTGGTTTTAGTACTCTTGCAAGAAGAGTAGTCTAGGCAAAACAGATCTGTTATGTGAGTTGGTGACCAAGCTTTTGTTGCCAGTCAGAAAGGCAAAGGTAAAGCTTTTCGCATGGTGGCTATCAGCCAAAATCAGAATCCTCAGGTAAGGATGTAGAGAAAGAAGGTGATAAGCCTAAAAAGAAGGGCAAGTGTCACTATTGTAGGAAACCAGGGCACTATATAAAAAAAAGGCTAGAGAAGAAGAAAAATAAAGAATCGGGCATGGATGGCTGATGCATCTGCACCAAGTGCAAGAGAAGAAGGAATTTGCAAGTTTTGCTCAAAATGATTAGGGATGGACTGTACATTGCAGTTATGAACCTTCTCTTCATGATGTATGCATGTCAGTGGGGCAGAATCAGATGCTTGGTACTTTGACAGTGGAGCTAGGAAGCACATTACTTCACAAAAAAAATTATTTTCATCTTTGGAATCTGTCCCAAAAGTGCATGAACTGTCACATGTGCAAATGGTTCCTCGCATCCAAAGGAGTTGGTAGAGTTGTGCTCACTATTGCAAATGGGGGCACATTTACTCTTTCTAAAGTTTTATATGTGCCAGGTATTACGAAGAATGGATCTGTGAGAGCTATTAAGAAATTACAGCTTATACATAGTGATGTATGTGGTCCTATGAGGACACCATCTATTGGCAAATATCTCTACTTCGTCACTTTTATTGATGATTCCAGAAATAGCTGGGTTTATCTATTAATGAAGAAGTCAAAGGTTTTTATGTGCTTTAGGCACTTTGTATCCATGGCTGAAAATGCATGTGAATGTAAAGTTGGCACCCTTTATTCAGATCGAGGGGGGGAGTATATGTCCAAGGAATTTCATGCATATATGGCTAAAAAAGGCATAAGGCATCAATGTATAGTGCCATACACACCTCAAAAAAATGGTATGGCTGAGTGGAGATGGCACAATGTATGGTGAAAGCCCAAGATTTACCTCATGGTTTTTGGTTAGAGGCAACTATGTGCACAAACTATGTGTTGAACAAATGCCCTACCAAGGCCTTGCAGCCTAAAACTCCTTATGAAGCTTGGCATGGCAGGAAGCCTTCTGTGGCTCATTTGCATATTTTTGGTTGTCTTGCTTATGCTCTTATGCCTGAGCAACAATACAATAAGCTTGATGAGATAAGGTAGTTAAATGCATATTTGTGGGATACAATTCAGAAAGCAAGGGATATAGACTCTACCATCCAGCCTCAAAGCTGATGTTTTTGTCGAAAACTCAGTTCAGCCCATGCTTTCATGAAAAACACAACAAAATGTATGCTCACATGTTTGATTCGCTCCTACCTTCGTTTAATGGAGGGCAGCCATATATAGAGCAATTAAATGCTCAACCAAGTGCTGAAATTCAGCCTTTGCAGGTGCAAAATCAGCCTACAAATCAGCCTTTTGATGAGGCAATTATTGAGGATGTAGTGGATGAGGAGAGAGCAGCCATAGAAGAATCTAGGCGTATGCCTAAATGTCTTGTGTCGACATTGAGGGATAGCAAGTTGGTAGCTCCTTTACCTAACAGAACTCATGCAGGTTCTCATCATGCAGATTATTCTCATGTGGATCATGTTCTCATTTCTAATTTATGTAATGAGGAGGAACCTATTTCCTTTGAGGAAGCACAGGATGTTGGTAATTGGTTGCATGATATGCAGGATGAGTATAACTCTATACTCAAGAATGACACCTGTATTTGACAGATCTACCTCATGGTGGCAAGAAGGCCATAAAAGGCTCTTTATGGCCTTAAGCAGGCTCCTAGAGCATGCTCCTAGAGCATGGTATGAGAAGATTCATGCATACTTGGTTGCAAATGATTTTTGCAATAGTCCAACAGAGAGTACCCTCTATGTCAAGAGGAGTAAGGACACAATTTTGTTCATCGTTCTATACGTTGATGAGGTGCTGCTCACATGGGACCCGATATAAATCAGATTTCAACCTTTAAGGGGCTGATTTGCAGTCATTGTTTGAGATGTCAGATTTGGGGCCCTTACATTACTATTTGGGGATTCAGTTTATACAGCGCAATGATGGCATTGTTATGCTACAGTCTAAATATATACACAAGCTATTGAAGAGGTTTAATCTTGAAGACTATAAACCTGTGGCTACACCTATGGAGACAGGTACTCAACTTAGTCTTCAAGATGCAGGAGACTCTTTTGATGCTAGTTTGTATCAGTAGGCTGTTGGATCCCTTCTTTATGTGTGCAACACAAAGCCAGATATACAGTATGTGGTCTCACAGTTGAGTAGATTTATGCATAGCCTAGGTATGAAGCATTGGTAGGCTGTTAAGTAGGTTTTTCACTATTTACATGGCACTCAATATTTTGGATTATTTTATCCAAAGGGGGGTGAGTCACAGCTGCATGCTTTCAGTGATTCAGATTGGGTTGGATGTTATGACACATGAGTGTCCACTAGTAGTGGGTTGTACTTTTTCCTTGGTGATTCATGTATATCATGGCTCAGCAAGAAGCAGCGCCTATAAGGGCCACTTCTAGCTATGAAGCTGAGTACAGGGCAGCTTTTAGAGCTACAGTTGAGTGTGTGTGGCTCAGACATCTTATGTTGATTTGGGTGTTGGACTGTTGTCTAGCACTACAATTTTCACTGATAGCCAGAGCACATTAGTAAGAGAGGAACCCACTGTTTCATGCTCGCACTAATCACATTGAGGTGCATTACACTATGTCAGGGAGGAAAGACTCTCTGTAGTAGCAGAGATCAGCTTGGTCTATGTGCCTACACATGATAACATGGTAGATTTATTCACGAAGGCTCTTCCTCGTGAAAATTTCAAAGCTTTTTGTTATCGTAAAGCTTTGGGCTTACTTCCTTTTCAGGATTCATCAGCCATACCATGTACATGTTCATATCATCACACCAGGGGGGATTTGTAGCATTATATGGTAGTGATGTGTGTACATACCTAGGACCGCTGGGGCACTTTTTCCCTTAGTAGGAGGTTTTTTTCCCTGTGTGTATGTACACCCTCTTATCTACTCATTTTGGGGTGTGTACTTATCTTTTGTATCTGGCACACATTTGTTCATTCTAATCTAGTGAGTTTGTGGGCTCTCAAGCTTCTCTATCTTGTGTGTGTGCATTGTTGCAACCCTAACCCTAATTCCAGCAAAAGTAGCATAACACATTGTATGGTAAGATCTCCAATTTCAAAGTATGTTCTCATGTTGTTAGTGATTCTTATTGAAAATAACCAATGTGCATATGCTGTTGTTATTTTTATTCTAGCACATTTTTGAGGCTCATGGTCCCTACTTTGCAAATCATGAAAGCTTAGCTATCCGGTCTACCCAAGGTATGGAGAACTCACATTGGCAAGCTCGTTGTGGGTTTCAGAAGGCCACCTTGCATGGAATGAAATCCATGAAGTTAGTGCATTGAGGCAATTACTTATGTGGTGGTACAGGCGGATTGCAGTAAGGATAGAGGAGAAATAAGACAATGCTGATAAAATAGAATTCATGAGGCTTTATGCTTTGGATATTAAAAATTTTATTCTTCAATAGGCTTCACAAATATAAATTAGTGACTTGAAATTTTAATTGGTTTTAATTTATGCTTCACTATATTCACCACCTCCCATCTTATATAGCAGGCCATCTTTATAAACTTGGATACTTTCAAACTTTCAAACTTTCAGACATTAAAAATATAGACAAGATTTAAGAGTTAAGGATATAACAATAGAGCCAATTCAAACAGCCCCTGCTCATACTCCATGATCTATGATCAACATTTTTACTTAACAAGTGTCATTATATTACATTAAAAAACTAATTTTTTACAAGAGAGTCTATTACTACTCCTGATCTTTCTGAGTAGCATCCTTTGGTGTGTGAAGCCTTTCACTCTTTAAAGATGGTTCAGCATCATCTTGCAACTGTAGAACTGGCAAAACTCTTGGTCTTTTGAATATGAGAAGCTCCCTTTTGCCATGTTCACTTAGCATCTTGGGATCCCTGAGATCACACATGTTAATCCATATGCGGTATAGGCTAAGTAATATTTACTTCTTAGAGCATACACTCTAAGGCCTTGCCCAAAGATTCTCATCGCTAAAAGTGCTTCTCCAGAAGCATGATTTTATCTGCATTCCACCTGGTGGGGTATCCCCCAAGATATCTAGATAATAAAACTTTCTCATCCTCAAGCAAATAGCAAATAAACCAATGGACACTTATTGTGTGTCTTCTTCTTATTCTCTGGCACCTTTGAAATATCCATGTTTACCTTATGTCTTGGGGATATCAAAGAAGTAATATCGTCCACATGCACGTATTGGACATTGTCTAGGGTGACTCCATCATTTGAAGTGATCTCCTGGTATTGCTACTCTTTCTCTTGGAGATACGAGCGTGCAGACATGATCGACTGAGACACTACAAGAAAACATACATGTTATCTTAGTTTGGCGATGTGGCTGGCTGACTTTGTGAAGGAAGTCAAATATTTTCTCCTCGGGAGTTTCTTGAAACCTAGTATCAATTTGGCAATGTGGTTGGCCGACTTTGTGAAGAAAGTCTAACATTTTTTCCATAGGAGTTTCTTGAAACCCAGTATTAGTTTTGACCTTGATCTCAATAGGATGCATCTGCAAGTAGAAAAATATGTCGAAATGATTGTTAACTATACAAGAATGAAATAATAATTTTGATTTGTAAGTACAGTGCAAAAGTTAGTACAATGCGATTTACGGTGGATATTGGTGTAGAAAAATATGTCGAAATTATTGTTAACTATACAAGAATGAAATAATAATTTTGATTTGTAAGTACAGTGCAAAAGTTAGTACAACGCGATTTACGGTGGATATTGGTGCAAGTGAAGCCTGATATCACATTGTACTGAATCAAAATATATAAGGACTATGTTGCACAAATATGCAATGATCCTAACAACGGGCTTTAAAAGCTAACGATACTATCATTTTTCATTACAACGTGACTATGGGCTGGATGATGGGTTCCATATTCCTGCTATATTGATTTGAGTAATTAAAAATTAAGCTAATGTGACTATGGAAAGCCGATGATTGAGAGTAGAGTTCTATATTCAAGCTATACTGACCTTGTATATTGTGAGTCAATATAGCGCGATTTAGGGTGGATGTTGGCAAGTGAAGCCTTATATCACACTGTACTGAATTGCAATATAAAAGGTCCTTGTTGTACAAATATGTAACAACCACTAGCAACAACTGGCTTTAAAAGCTTATGATACTATAGTTTTTCATTAGAACACGGCTATGGTTTGGTGATCTGATTCAGCCATAGGGTTCCATATTCATGCTATACTAACCTTGTATATTACAGGCCAATACAACTCGATTTAGGGTGGATGTTGGTGCGTGAAGCCTTATATTTCATTGTACTAAATTGCAATATACAAGGTCTATGTTGCACAAATATGTAACAACCACTAGCAAGAGGCTTTAAAAGCTTGCGATACTATAATTTTTAATTAGAACGTGAATATGGACCATCGATCGACCGTAGAGTTCCATATTTGCACTATACTGACCTTGTATATTGCAAGACAGTGCATCGTGATTTAGGATGGATGGTGGCAAGTGAAGCCTTATATTGCATTGTACTAAATTGCAATACACAAGGTCAATGTTGCACAAATATGCAACAACCACTAAAAACTGGCTTTAAAAGCTCATGAGTCTAACCTATTTTCTTTAAAATGTGAGTATGGGCCGGCGACAATCAGCCATAGGTTCCCATATTTGTGCTACACTGACCTTGAATATTGCAAGTCAATACAACATGATTTAGGGTGGATGTTGGCGAGTGAAGCCTTACATCGTGTTGTACTAAATTGCATTATACAAGGTCTACGTTGCATAAATATGCAACAACCACCAAACAACCGGCTTTAAAAGCTCATGATACTATAATTTGTCATTACAACGTAATTATGGGCGGGCAATCGGCCATAGGGTTCCATATTCATGCTATACAGACCTTGTATATTACAAGTTAGTACAATGCAATTTAGGGTGGATGTTGGCAAGTGAAGTCTTATATCATGTTGTACTGAATTGCAATATACATGATTTGCTTATGTACAAGACTTATGCTCACAATCATTTTTTAATTATAAAAAGAACATTCTAAGACCATTTAGATTTGAGAACACATCTTAAAATTTACAAAGGGGTGGAGACTTTTATGGATCAATATCAGGAAGATTATTAATATCACACTATTGTCGGATAGGAAAAGTGCCAACACTGGTCAGAGAGGAGCAAGAGTATAACAAAATAGAAGCGATGAGAGGCTCTTTCAGAAAGATATTGTGCTGAAGTAGATTTAGCTAGAGGGCCTAGAAGTTGAGCTCAAGGATCTAGGAAGGTTGTGGGGTGGATAGGAGAGTGTCGGTAGCTTAGTGGCAACATCCATCAAGGTGTTGACGTTGCATTGGATGCCTTCCTCTAGAGTTGTTTGCTATGCCTAACTAGCACGTTTCTTGGCCACCCTCACAAATGCATATCCTTTTGCTTTAGGGTATTCTCTCTGTGATCTTTTTGTAAGCCTCAAAGGATGCATAGATTTGGTTTTGGCCATCTTGGGAAATTTGGGCAATGCGACGCATTTCATGGATGCTGACTTAGCATCTTCTTGAGCTATTTGGAACTGTGTCTTTATAGATAGGTGACAACCTATATTGCTTCGGTGAGGCTTTGCTTTTTGGTCCACTAGTGAGGCTTACAGTTGGGTATTAGAGCAATGTGGAGATTCCACTGGCTTTGGATTAGATCGGATTTGGCAGAGAGCATGGTCGTCTGAGAGGCCGTGACCTGCTCGTGTTGACATTGCAGTAAATTTGTCATGGATGCAAGGAGCTCCTTAGCGAGGTTGGAGAAGCATGTTGTGAAACCCGAGAGAGCACTATGGGGGGAGCGGCGGATACCCTTGGGGCGAAGGCTTGCAACAACGAGTGGAAGCAATCCGGCTTGCGCCCACCAATGGCATGTGTCCATGGCTTGGCATTGAGAGGCAGAGGGGCCTTTGTTGTGGCAATCTAGTGAGGATAAGGGGAGGGGTTGGGAACTTGGGCTGCTAGGTGTGGAGTGAAGTAGGGCCTCCTCTAGGAATTGGGAGGTTTTGCGAAGGTCATCCTCTTCAACAGCTTTGCGGCATGCCTCTTCCACGTGAATGTTAAAATGTTGGTGCTTGGATGGGGGAGTGGTGTGGGAAGGTTGGGGCTCAGGGATGGGGGGAGGGATAGTAGTGTTGCCCTATATATGGATGGGCTTGGGTAACTCCTCCCAACCTATGGCATGGTATAAGACTTTGGTTGAGTAGGGAGGAGGATGCCAGCTTGCCTTGTTGGGTTTGAGCATACATCATGGAGCTCTTTGTGTAACTATTCTGCCCAATTCACGGGCACACCCTGATGGAATTTGGCAAGGATGGAGAGGTTACAATAGTTGAAACAACCTGCCCAACATGTGGTGAGGAGGAAGGAGAAGCCTCTTGTTGGCATCACCAATTCTTGACGGGTGATGCTGTGCCATTCCATACCATCCTTGGTTGTGGGGTTCTGGAAGGTGTCGCACACATGCCTCATGACATGGCTAGGCTGCCCGAGTATGGGGAGTTGAAGTGCGTCCTTGACCAAATTGAGACAGAGGTACACTGTGAGGGGAGCGCCTTCTTAGTCTAGCACCTACCAAGTAGCATGGCTAGCATTGTAAGTCTCGGTGAAATAGAGACAGTTAAGGAGGTTAGGTCCCCAGGGCTCCATTATGGGGTAAACCACCAAGCTTAATTTTCTCCAAGCGTGCGACCACCATGGGTTATGTGATGGCATGATAGTATGGCTCGATGTAGTAGAGAAGCGTATGCTCCACTTTGTGTGTGTTCTTCATGAGGTTGTGAATGGTGTGGCTATGACTCGCTTCATAAGTGCCTTGCCTAGATGAGATAGCTGGATAAAGTGCTTGCCATATTCTTTAAATCAATGGTCCACTGCCATCTCTTCTTTTGGGGAGTGTGGGCAACTGCCTCAAGTGTGAGATCCCTCCGCCCCCTCCGCGCGCCGGACTCTCGGTAGCCGAACAGCGGAAGCAGCCCCCACATGCGCAGGGCGGGGTTTCTCACTCAGGGTCTCGCTCTCGAATGTCCGGGCACGAGACTAGGCTGGTGGTCACTCCAAAAACCGAAACCGGGAAAAATTCCCATGCCCGGAAAGCGGGGACGATTCCGCCATTATGAATTTTTTTTTTTTAACGAATTTTTCTAACGTGATCAATTCTAAGTTATCCTTTAACTGGATAAACCAGATAGAAGGAAACTATCACTGATATAATTTGATCATTTTAGTAAATTCAACGCTTTTTTCCTGATCCAGGTCAGGCACAGCCGTTGATCTACTTATTGAAAAATTTATCAGGAGATTATTTAACTACTCGAATCTTAGCGTAATCCTAAGATTTTGCAATTTGATTATTAAAACTCCACTGATTCCAGCCTAACCCCATCCGGCCCATGGGTTAGCCACCACCCTACCACTGGAATCGGTGGAACCAAATAAGTACTCACCCACCCATAATTGAATTGCCTTTCTTAACTTTAGCTTTAGAAAACAGATACGCACGCACTCCTCTTTATTAAAACTTTAATAAAAACAATCCTTTATAAACAATTTACGATTTATACATGTCATACTTCAAAATTTTCATTGAGTCCTTGTTTCTCAACAAAACAGTATCACTCTGAACTCTCCGTTGAGACCAGCAAGTCAACAACGAGATCCAGTGATAGATTATAAAAAAAACATAGGTCCATCATATAATACCTTCCTCGACATACGCATGGATGTCCTCGGCACCGCGAGCCCGTGCATCGCCTGGTCAGAACCCTCCAGGATCCTCCTTAGGTGTCCTGGCACTTCACTCAGGGACCGCTTCGTCGGCCCTCGTCCATCGTACCGGAAGCGCACCATTTTAACCATACCGAGGCTGGTCAAGACCTCGGCAAGCCTTGCCGCGTGAGCTGTCCCTCGAACACTCCCCGCCAGCTGTTGCAACCGAACTTCCCTTAGATAAACATATATGCCAAATGCTCTCTCCAGCATTCTGGCGTAAGACAGTCTTTTAAGAAGGAAGGGTTTCTATGCAAGTTTATAGTTTTGATTTTTGTTTGAATACCATGAGTATATCATAAATCCCTAGATCCAATTTTCAATTCCAAACAGAATTCTTCAAATTCTGTTAACTTGATTCTTAGATCAAGTCACAAGTCTTAACTTAGTTTTTTATTCGATGGATGATTGAATACATTTTTCCCGAACTGGGCACATCGTCATTGATTGAAACTCACGAAGGAATTAGGTCTTGATCAATAATCTGAGTCCGAGTTTAGGTCTGAAAGGTTCTCTCTAAATTTATCTTCTCGAAAGGTACTATCTTAGTTTCTCTTTTTCTAAAATTTCCTACGATGAATATTTGTTTACAATTTCAAAACATGGATTTCTCGAGGAATATTCATTTACGTCGATCTCCGATTAAAATTTATCTTTTTTTTTAAAAAAATACCTCTATACATTAAAATCAATTTTTATAAAAGTAACACTTTTATAATAAAAATATATCTTTATACATACTCTTATGTATGAAAATAAAAATGATAAAAGTAACACTTTTGATATAAAAATTTAACCATTATGCATACTTCTATGCATGAAATAAAAATGATAAAAGTAACACTTTTGATATAAAATTTTATCCTTTATGCATACTTCTATGCATGAAAATAAAAATGATAAAAATAACACTTTTGATATAAAAATTTATCCTTTATGCATACTTCTATGCATGAAAATAAAAATTGATAAAAATAACACTTTTGATATAAAAATTTATCCTTTATGCATACTTCTATGCATGAAAATAAAAATTGATAAAAATAACACTTTTGATATAAAAATTTATCCATTATGCATACTTCTATGCATGAAAATAAAAATTGATAAAAATAACACTTTGGTATAAAAATTTATCCTTTATGCATACTTCTATGCATGAAAATAAAAATTGATAAAAATAACACTTTTGATATAAAAATTTATCCATTATGCATACTTCTATGCATGAAAATAAAAAATGATAAAAGTAACACTTTTGATATAAAATTTAACCATTATGCATACTTCTATGCATGAAATAAAAATGGTAAAAATAACACTTTTGATATAAAAATTTATCCATTATGCATACTTCTATGCATGAAAATAAAAATTGATAAAAATAACACTTTTGGTATAAAAATTTATCCTTTATGCATAATATTAAAATTCAATTTCTCCATGATTATAATGAAATTTTTTCAATTAATCTAGGATGATAATTCCTAGAATATGGTAGGAAGTCCTCTTTTTATGCTTTGAATGAAATTATTTTATGCATAATTTTTATAAAAATTTTGCCATAGCTCCGCTGCTATGACTGATAAATCTCAATTTTTCTAAGGGATAAAGCTTATTATTAAGGAAATAATTAAAATGATCTCTAATTGGATCATTAATCCATAATGGATTGGATCATCAATATACATAAACTAAAAGCATAGAAAAAAACCATTAATTTGGCCTCAAGCATAGCTTAATCTTGGGTTAAGAAAAAGCTTTATGAAAAGCTTGATTTGGATTGAGAATGGGTCATGAGTATGACCATTTCTTGAGTGAGAGAGAGAATTTACATAAAAATCATTAGAATTTAAACATAAATGGAAATTAACTTCAATAGCATTTATTAAATTATGTAACTCTTCACTACTATTCACCAATTAACTTCAATAGCATTTAAAAAACCATACCAATTAAGCTTCTCAAGCTTGAGAGGGGTTGAGAAGAGAGAAACATTGAGAAAGATCAATATTCACTAATTACCTTACAACTTGCTTGATTCTTTGTTCACGGTAGAGGCCCCCAACCAATCAATTGGTTAAGTATGTTGATGGAGCCACTAATGGGGATTGAAGAAAGAGGGAAGCTCCAAAAACTAGTGAATTATTAAATGAATTCACAGTTCTTGGCTTAGGTGGAGTAGAGTAACGATGCATAAACACTATCTATTTTTCAACAAGGGGGAGGCTTCTATTTATAGGAAAAATTGAGCTCCTAACCAAACAAACTGATTCTAGAATTTTCCAAATCAGTTTGGTCAATTTTTGACCATTTTTAGGTCAGTTAAGCTAACTTTTTGGAACTAGACTTGAATTAGGAGAGAGGAGAGATGAAATATCTCAATTTTTATGAGTTTAAAACTCATTCAAGCATGTGAAATATGCACCTCCTTTAAAGAACTCCCCTTCCTTACATATGTGTCATAATGGAATCATTTTAATATTGCTCATAGTTTTTTTACTAATAAACCTTGTACATTTTCAACTCTTCATCTTATGTGAAATATGCACCTCCTTTAAAGAACTCCCCTTCCTTACATATGTGTCATAATGGAATCATTTTAATATTGCTCATAGTTTTTTTACTAATAAGCCTTGTACATTTTCAACTCTTCATCTTATGTGAAATATGCACCTCCTTTAAAGAACTCCCCTTCCTTACATATGTGTCATAATGGAATCATTTTAATATTGCTCATAGTTTTTTACTAATAAACCTTGTACATTTTCAACTCTTCATCTTATGTGAGCATTTACTCATTTTTGGATACCCAAAATATCTCATATTTTTAATATTGCTCATAGTTTTTTACTAATAAACCTTGTACATTTTCAACTCTTCATCTTATGTCAGCATTTACTCATTTTTGGGTATCTTCTTTTACAAATTGGATTTATCTCCTCCCTACACATGGATTGATGCTATTGGCCCATAGGAACCTTAATTGGACCATAATCCAAAAATTTCTGAAAATCTAGACCCTTAGACTAAGGTCCTTTATACCTATTTCTAATTAATTCCAATTGTACATTGGAAAATTCTTTTTGAATTTCTGTTTTAGGGAAACTTATTTTAATAGGATGAGTTATTTTTCTATCCAAAAATATTCATAATTTGAATATTCTCTCTCTAGAATAATTTTCTCTCTCTAGGCTAAAACACTTAGAAATAAGATCTTTTATATTTCTGAAGAGGGATTTGATTACACGGGAAGATGCTAGACATCTTGAGAGGTTGGGGAGGAATCTTACATTCTCTCCCACTTGAAAAACGCGAGATGTCCTCATCTCGCAAACTGGGGATAATCCCGCAAACAGATCGGCTTCATTCTCCCAGGTGGCATCTTCAAAAGGATAGAACTTCCATTTTACTAATAATTCTCTGAGAATTCTGTTCCTGAGAATCTTTTCTCGAACATCGAGAATTTCTTCAAGTTGGAGTTCCATCTTTCCTTGGGTTGAAGAGGTTAGGATTTCATCATCAAGCATATGATTTGAGTTTCGCACATATTCCTTTAGAAGACTTACATGAAATACATTATGAATTTTGAGATGAGGAGGCAGAAGAAGCTCGTAGGCTAAGTCACCTACTTTCTTTGTAATCAGATATGGCCCACAATATCTGGGTGATAACTTCTTGTACTTCCCAAGAGATAAGGAACTTCTTTTGGGCCGTACTCGAATGAAGACCATATCTGCTTCTTTGAATTCTCTATTTGTCCTTTTCTTATCTGCATATTGCTTCTGTCTATCCTGGGCAGCTTTAATATCTTTACGAATTGACTGCATCTGTTGCTCCATGTCGTCAAGCATCTGTCTGGACATCTCGATCTTAATCAATGAGTCAGACCAAGTTAATGGAGTTAAGCAATCTTGTCCATATAGAGCTTTAAAAGGGCTCATCCCGATACTTCGGTGATAAGAAGCATTGTAGGCGAACTCGACTAGATGCAGATAGCTTAGCCACTTCTTGGGTTCCCTGCCACCCCACAGCATGTCCGAAGTATATCTTCAATTACTTGGTTTACCCTTTCAGTTTGACCATCGGTCTCAGGGTGATAAGCTGTGCTGAGATCCAAGAAAGTTCCCACTGCTTCAAAAAATGCAGTCCAAAACCTTGAAGTAAATTTGGGATCTCGGTCACTTACTATTCTCCTCGGTAGGCCATGCAATCTGAAGCTTTCTTTGAGGAACATTCTGGCCACATCCACTGCAGTGTAGGTTTCTTTTACTGGAATCAGATGGGCAACTTTGGTTAGTCTGTCGACTACCACGAAGATGGAGTTGTAACCTGATTGCACCGAAGGTAATCCAGTAATGAAGTCCATACTGATACATTCCCACTTCATCTGGGGGATGTCCAATGGATGTAACTTCCCAGGCATTTTTACTCTTTCAGCTTTGACTTTTTGGCATGTCAGACATTGACGTACATGATTCATCACATCCTTTTTCAAACCAGGCCAAAAGAAACTTTTCTTTACGGACATGTAGGTCTTAATGAAACCTGGATGTCCTGCAATAAGGCTGTCGTGGGCTTCATTCAGAATTTGGTTCTTGGTTCCCTCATCATTGGGAATGCATAACCTGCGGTTATAATACATAATGCCATCATCCAGGTTGTACCCTTGAACTCTGTTCAACTCTTGCGGAGTTTTGCTTTCCTGCATAAGTAGGGTAGCAATAGGGCCAAAGAATCTATCTTGCATGATCTTCTCACTTGCTTGAGTAATCAAAGGATTTGATATTACAGTAATTGCAAGCAAGGAGGTTTTTCTGCTGAGAGCATCTGCTACCACATTCTCTTTGCCTGGGCGGTACTTGATTTCAAAATCAAATTCCTGCAAGGTCTGCATCCACCTTCTTTGGCGCATGTTGAGGTCCTTCTGAGTAAAGATCCACTTTAAGCTCTGATGATCTGTCATCAAAGTAAACCTTTTACCCAGTAGGTAATGTCTCCACAACTTTAAGGCATAGACTACTGAAAGCCATTCCAAGTCGTGGACAGCATAATTCCTCTCATGTGTTCTGAGCTTTCGGGATTCATAGGCCACTGCATGACCTTCCTGCATGAGTGCACCTCCCAGGGCAAAACCACTTGCATCAGTTACTACCTCAAAGGGTAGAGAGAAATCTGGCAGTTTCAGAATGGGACTGGTTACCAAGGCGGTCTTCAGCTTATCAAAAGCACTTTGGCACTTGGCAGACCATTGAAATGGGATATTCTTTTTGAGAAGGTTAGTCAGGGGGGAAGCTATGAGAGCATATTTTGGTATAAAAATTCTATACCAACCAGTCAATCCCAAGAATCCTCTGACTTCTTTCACTGTCTTTGGTTCGGGCCAATCTATGACAGCTTGGATTTTTGCGGAATCTGGAGAAATTCCATCTTTGGATACCAGGAAACCCAAGTATTCAACGTGGTCGGCAGAGAAAGTGCATTTGCTCTTTTTGGCAAAGAGTTGATGCTTCCTTAGAACCTCAAGAACTTTTCGGACATGAGTCTCATGGTCGGCTGCATTTCTTGAGTAAATCAGAATGTCATCAAAGAAAACTAGAACAAAGTCATCCAAGTATTCTCTGAGGATGTCCTGCATTAGGCGATTGAATGTAGCTGGGGCATTAGTTAATCCGAACGGCATGACAGTAAATTCATAATGCCCATAGCAAGTATTGATGGCTGTTTTTGGTATATCTGGATCATTGATCCTGATCTGGTAATACCCGGATTTGAGATCTATTTTTGTGAAGATCTGGGCTCCATTTAGCCTGTCCAAAAGCTCATCAATCCTTGGGATAGGATACTTATTCTTAACTCTCAGCTGATTTAGACCTCTGTAGTCCACACAGAGTCTAAGTGTTCCATCTTTCTTTTTCTGAAAGAGAACTGGCGCACCCCAAGGCGAAACACTGGGTCTTACAAACCCTTGTTCTAACAGCTGCCTAAGCTGTTCCTTGAGTTCGATGGCTTCAGGAACTGGCATTTTGTAAGAGCGTAGGGCTACTGGTTGAGCTCCGGGGGTCAATTCAATCACATGATCTAATTCCCGAATTGGAGGCATTTCATTAGCTCTGCTGGGAATAGATCATCAAATTCACTTAACCATTCTGGTTCTTTAGCTTTAAGTTTTGAGTCTACTGGGTTCATTTTGACAACATAAATTTGCTGCTTCTTCCTAAGTCCTTTCAGTAACCTGGAAGCTTTTACTAACTGAAGGTTTGGGGATCCGGAAACTCCAGTTCCATGGACTTTGTTCCCGTGAAGGTCATGGAAGGAAATGGTTCCATTGTGACAGTGTATGTCAGCTTGATATTTGTGGAGCCAATCCATTCCAAGGATTCCGTCAAAAACTCCTAGAGGTAAGACTTTGAACTGACAGTCGGTTACATTACCATCTAGATTGAACTGGATAAGATCTGTCTCATGGTGAGTGAAAAGAGTCTTCCCACTGGCCAATTCAACTTGCATAGGTTTCCCTGATTTCTGTTCTAAGACTAGCTTACGCAAGCATCCAGGGGAAATGAATGAATGAGAACTGCCTGAATCAATCAAAAGCTTGAAAGGCTTACCCTGATACTCTGCTGGAGTATGGATGACTGAGAACTGCTGGTTAGGCCCTTGATTTTCAATTGCAGCATAGATCTACCCTTTCTCCTCTTCTACTACATCTGAAATTGTGACTGCTCTGGCTGCTGTAGTCTGAGGTAGAACTCTTTCTCTTTTGTTGTTCCAATTCTGGGAAGGAGTTCTGAGATTACTCTGGATAGAGGCAGATGGCTGGGCTGGAATTCTTCTGGGGTTTCCCTGGCTAGGGCGAAACGGACCCTGATTAGACTGGAATGAAGGGGTTGGTCTCTGAATTCGGGGTTCTTGACTTCCCTGTCCCCTTGACATGGTAGGAGTCGGGCAGTCTTTTAACTGGTGACCAAAACCCTGGCATCCAAAACATCGATTTTCAGTTCTGAGCTCATCCTTTTGATTTTTTGAAAGTGGTGAGGTTCCTGAGAAATTACTCTGGGGGAAGGGTCTTCCTTCACTTCTGAATCTTCCTGCATCCTGATTCTGATTCAGGCCTTGCTGCCTCTTTGGGGGTGGAAAGTTGGAAGTACTTCCCTGGGCTTGGAATCTCTTAAAGTTAGAGGGTGCAGGTTTTGGTGGGACCTTTACTACAAAAGCTTTGGCAAAATCTTTTGCCATTCTTACTGCTTCAGCCATGGACACTGGCTTGGCATTTTTGACCAGTGTGTCCAAGGGTTCGTTCATTCCTCGAATGAACCTGGCCATGAGTTGCTCTTCATCAAGAGGTGGTGAATATTTGAGTAGAAGGGCAAAGGCCTGGTGATATTCCTCGATGGTTTTGCTCTCCTGCTTTAGTTCTAAGAATTCGTTCATTTTGGTTTCTAAAAATCCAGGAGGGCAAAATCTCTTTCTTAGATAGGTTTTTAGATCATTCCAGGATTGAGTATTTCTGTCCAGATGATTGGTGTCACAGTGGTTCCTCCATGCTACCCTGGCTGTTTCCACTATTTTCAGCCGGCCAAGAGCCATTTTGCTCCGCTGATTGTATCCTGTGACGTCAAAATACTCTTCCATGGCTTCCACCCATTTCTCCACAGCCTCGCCCAGGTTCTCCCCTTCTCCTTTGAAGGGTCCTGGCTGAGTCCTATGAAGAGCCTTGTGAACATCAAGGTCAAGCTCGTCATCTTCAGAGACAGGGTCTGGCTGACGACCACGGTTTCCTCGTCTCATGATTCTGCCAAAATTTATATATTAATAAATTTTTATTTTGATATTATTCATGAGATCCTAAGACTTAAGAGTTAAAATAAAAACAATTTCTTAAACAAGACAAGATCTTATTGGAGATCTATGACATATGTCCGATAATAGATTTTTCTTTATCAGCAGATCGTCCGCCGTAAACAATCATTTATACAACAGGAATTTTTTTTTCTCCGAAAAATATTTTTTTATTTATATAAAAGTTGCATTATGTACATAGAGCAGCTCGGATCCAGAATTCAAAATCTCCTCGGGAAACGCATATGACGACGGTATTGGGCCATAGCCATGCCCTGATACAAATGTCCACTTACTGACAAGGGAGCTATTATATTCCATTTAGGAATAAAACAACTAAGAAGTCTGTAGACTTGGCATGCAAGCCTGAAATTTCGAGGCGTTGAATGATACAAAATGACGCCACGTACGATTTTCAGCTTTAATAAGATCATAGCCAATGAGAGGTTCTCCCACAGCATTGCACGGCGGTCGCAAGAGGCGTGGACATATTGCCCTGCAAACCACTTATGCTGAATTCTCTCCGCTGGGATAGGAAAATATAAATCCTCGAAATGGCGCGCGAGTCTTGTTCGGCTTATTCGAGTTGAAGCGGAAGAGATGAGATGCTCGAAGGTAAATGCAATCATATCTTGAGACTGGGTGAGGTCGGGAATACCAGATAAATGGGGAACTTCCATCTATAAAAACAATTTCTTTGATTAAAATTTCTTCATTAAAGAAGCTTACGGAATGAAAATACATTATGAAAATGCTGTTTCTGAATTCTTTTTACCAATTTCAGATAAGAATTTAATTATCTTTATTAGCTTTCAATTTCGCTCTGATACCAACTGTGAGATCCCTCCGCCCCCTCCGCGCGCCGGACTCTCGGTAGTCGAACAGCGGAAGCAGCCCCCACATGCGCAGGGTGGGGTTTCTCACTCGGGGTCTCGCTCTCGAATGTCCGGGCACGAGACTAGGCTGGTGGTCACTCCAAAAACCGAAACCGGGAAAAATTCCCATGCCCGGAAAGCGGGGGCGATTCCGCCATTATGAATTTTTTTTTTAAACGAATTTTTCTAACGTGATCAATTCTAAGTTATCCTTTAACTGGATAAACCAGATAGAAGGAAACTATCACTGATATAATTTGATCATTTTAGTAAATTCAACGCTTTTTTCCTGATCCAGGTCAGGCACAGCCGTTGATCTACTTATTGAAAAATTTATCAGGAGATTATTTAACTACTCGAATCTTAGTGTAATCCTAAGATTTTGCAATTTGATTATTAAAACTCCACTGATTCCAGCCTAACCCCATCCGGCCCATGGGTTAGCCACCACCCTACCACTGGAATCGATGGAACCAAATAAGTACTCACCCACCCATAATTGAATTGCCTTTCTTAACTTTAGCTTTAGAAAACAAATACGCACGCACTCCTCTTTATTAAAACTTTAATAAAAACAATCCTTTATAAACAATTTACGATTTATACATGTCATACTTCAAAATTTTCATTGAGTCCTTGTTTCTCAACAAAACAGTGTCACTCTGAACTCTCCGTTGAGACCAGCAAGTCAACAACGAGATCCAGTGATAGATTATAAAAAAAACATAGGTCCATCATATAATATCTTCCTCGACATACGCATGGATGTCCTCGGCACCGCGAGCCCGTGCATCGCCTGGTCAGAACCCTCCAGGATCCTCCTTAGGTGTCCTGGCACTTCACTCAGGGACCGCTTCGTCGGCCCTCGTCCATCGTACCGGAAGCGCACCATTTTAACCATACCGAGGCTGGTCAAGACCTCGGCAAGCCTTGCCGCGTGAGCTGTCCCTCGAACACTCCCCGCCAGCTGTTGCAACCGAACTTCCCTTAGATAAACATATATGCCAAATGCTCTCTCCAGCATTCTGGCGTAAGACAGTCTTTTAAGAAGGCAGGGTTTCTATGCAAGTTTATAGTTTTGATTTTTGTTTGAATACCATGAGTATATCATAAATCCCTAGATCCAATTTTCAATTCCAAACAGAATTCTTCAAATTCTGTTAACTTGATTCTTAGATCAAGTCACAAGTCTTAACTTAGTTTTTGATTCGATGGATGATTGAATACATTTTCCCCGAACTGGGCACATCGTCATTGATTGAAACTCACGAAGGAATTAGGTCTTGATCAATAATCTGAGTCCGAGTTTAGGTCTGAAAGGTTCTCTCTAAATTTATCTTCTCGAAAGGTACTATCTTAGTTTCTCTTTTTCTAAAATTTCCTACGATGAATATTTGTTTACAATTTCAAAACATGGATTTCTCGAGGAATATTCATTTACGTCGATCTCCGATTAAAATTTATCTTTTTTTTTAAAAAAATACCTCTATACATTAAAATCAATTTTTATAAAAGTAACACTTTTATAATAAAAATATATCTTTATACATACTCTTATGTATGAAAATAAAAATGATAAAAGTAACACTTTTGATATAAAAATTTAACCATTATGCATACTTCTATGCATGAAATAAAAATGATAAAAGTAACACTTTTGATATAAAATTTTATCCTTTATGCATACTTCTATGCATGAAAATAAAAATGATAAAAATAACACTTTTGATATAAAAATTTATCCTTTATGCATACTTCTATGCATGAAAATAAAAATTGATAAAAATAACACTTTTGATATAAAAATTTATCTATTATGCATACTTCTATGCATGAAAATAAGAATTGATAAAAATAACACTTTTGATATAAAAATTTATCCTTTATGCATACTTCTATGCATGAAAATAAAAATTGATAAAAATAACACTTTTGATATAAAAATTTATCCATTATGCATACTTCTATGCATGAAAATAAAAATTGATAAAAATAACACTTTTGGTATAAAAATTTATCCTTTATGCATACTTCTATGCATGAAAATAAAAATTAATAAAAAATAACACTTTTGATATAAAAATTTATCCATTATGCATACTTCTATGCATGAAAATAAAAAATGATAAAAGTAACACTTTTGATATAAAAATTTAACCATTATGCATACTTCTATGCATGAAATAAAAATGGTAAAAATAACACTTTTGATATAAAAATTTATCCATTATGCATACTTCTATGCATGAAAATAAAAATTGATAAAAATAACACTTTTGGTATAAAAATTTATCCTTTATGCATAATATTAAAATTTAATTTCTCCATGATTATAATGAAATTTTTTCAATTAATCTAGGATGATAATTCCTAGAATATGGTAGGAAGTCCTCTTTTTATGCTTTGAATGAAATTATTTTATGCATAATTTTTATAAAAATTTTGCCATAGCTCCGCTGCTATGACTGATAAATCTCAATTTTTCTAAGGGATAAAGCTTATTATTAAGGAAATAATGGATTGGATCATCAATATACATAAACTAAAAGCATAGAAAAAAACCATTAATTTGGTCTCAAGCATAGCTTAATCTTGGATTAAGGAAAAGCTTTATGAAAAGCTTGATTTGGATTGAGAATGGGTCATGAGTATGACCATTTCTTGAGTGAGAGAGAGAATTTACATAAAAATCATTAGAATTTAAACATAAATGGAAATTAACTTCAATAGCATTTATTAAATTATGTAACTCTTCACTACTATTCACCAATTAACTTCAATAGCATTTAAAAAACCATACCAATTAAGCTTCTAAAGCTTGAGAGGGGTTGAGAAGAGAGAAACATTGAGAAAGATCAATATTCACTAATTACCTTACAACTTGCTTGATTCTTTGTTCACGGTAGAGGCCCCCAACCAATCAATTGGTTAAGTATGTTGATGGAGCCACTAATGGAGATTGAAGAAAGAGGGAAGCTCCAAAAACTAGTGAATTATTAAATGAATTCACAGTTCTTGGCTTAGGTGGAGTAGAGTAACGATGCATAAACACTATCTATTTTTCAACAAGGGGGAGGCTTCTATTTATAGGAAAAATTGAGCTCCTAACCAAACAAACTGATTCTAGAATTTTCCAAATCAGTTTGGTCAATTTTTGACCATTTTTAGGTCAGTTAAGCTAACTTTTTGGAACTAGACTTGAATTAGGAGAGAGGAGAGATGAAATATCTCAATTTTTATGAGTTTAAAACTCATTCAAGCATGTGAAATATGCACCTCCTTTAAAGAACTCCCCTTCCTTACATATGTGTCATAATGGAATCATTTTAATATTGCTCATAGTTTTTTTACTAATAAACCTTGTACATTTTCAACTCTTCATCTTATGTGAAATATGCACCTCCTTTAAAGAACTCCCCTTCCTTACATATGTGTCATAATGGAATCATTTTAATATTGCTCATAGTTTTTTTACTAATAAGCCTTGTACATTTTCAACTCTTCATCTTATGTGAAATATGCACCTCCTTTAAAGAACTCCCCTTCCTTACGTATGTGTCATAATGGAATCATTTTAATATTGCTCATAGTTTTTTACTAATAAACCTTGTACATTTTTAACTCTTCATCTTATGTGAGCATTTACTCATTTTTGGATACCCAAAATATCTCATATTTTTAATATTGCTCATAGTTTTTTACTAATAAACCTTGTACATTTTCAACTCTTCATCTTATGTCAGCATTTACTCATTTTTGGGTATCTTCTTTTACAAATTGGATTTATCTCCTCCCTACACATGGATTGATGCTATTGGCCCATAGGAACCTTAATTGGACCATAATCCAAAAATTTCTGAAAATCTAGACCCTTAGACTAAGGTCCTTTATACCTATTTCCAATTAATTCCAATTGTACATTGGAAAATTCTTTTTGAATTTTTGTTTCAGGGGAACTTATTTTAATAGGATGAGTTATTTTTCTATCCAAAAATATTCATAATTTGAATATTCTCTCTCTAGAATAATTTTCTCTCTCTAGGCTAAAACACTTAGAAATAAGATCTTTTATATTTCTGAAGAGGGATTTGATTACACGGGAAGATGCTGGACATCTTGAGAGGTTGGGGAGGAATCTTACATCAAGAGAGGAGTTGGAGTGCTCGACAATGGCCATGTGATGGGTGAGGAAGGGGTGGCAAGAGGGAAAGGGAGCAATCGCATTCTTCGAGCAATCTTCTCTGAGCGAGCTGAAAATTAGAGCTAAACTTGGCAATAAACCCCAAAAATTGGTATTTTTTAGACTATATTTCACAAGGCGCTTACGTACCATTAACCAGTTGAAAGACACCAAAATTCCATGAACCACCAACACACAAAACCGATGTTGATCACAATGCATATATAATTAACCTTTCTTACATAACCACAACTACGTTGGAAGATCCCAAAAATTCCTGAACCACCAACACACAAAACCCGTCCATAATAAAGGTAGAGAAAACATTGTAACCACCCAAAACTAAACCACACAAAACATTCTAATGATCCCTTGTCCTGTAGACCCCAAAAAGGAATAAACATCCAATGAAGCATAACCACATTCAGTCGCACTCTTTCAAGGTATGATATTGGATCTCCTGCCTCCAAGTGCCTGAAACAACTCAATTTTTGTTAGAGCTACCTGGTGAATAATCATAAGCAGTCACATCCAAAGCAAGGACTTGCAAGTAAAAAAAGTACATGTGCTTGCATGGAATGTATGTAGAGTGCTTGCTCTCTCTTTTCTGAAAATCTTCACATGTTCATCTTGGAAAGTTGTTGATCATAACGGAGTAGTTCACTCCCAACGCTCTAGATCCATCAGTGCTTATGTAGAAGACATGAGACTCATTGCATACCACTATGGCCTCACGGATTACCTGTTCGTCCACGTTCCGACCCTTATTAAAGTTCTCATTAAATTCTTTTGTCAACCTTGTCCTCCATCTCATAATTTTCCCATCACAAAACCATGGATGAAAAGCACTAGACATTGCACCGTTTTGCAACTGTATCATTCCCTATGCTTTGTGGATCAGCAATCCTTTTTTGCTAGACGAATCCATTTCTTTCAAGCATCTACACCTCTCATGACAATCCAAATTGGTACCTTCCTCCATAGGCCAAACCCCGAGCACCGGTCTTGGTGCGCCTATCACATGATCCTCGTCAACAACCCAAGAGTGTGTCGGAGACGAATTGCAGAACCACACATACCCCCCAACAACTCCATTGGGATACTTTCTACTGCTGCAACCCCAAAAACATGGAGCCAGCATACATCAATAATTTGAGAGCCACATCTGACATTCTGTCTTGGGGCAATTGCCCATAACAAGCTACTTTGCTACTAGGAGTAGTTCTGTTCCACGTGCTACCCTAGGGACGGTCTATTGTCACAGTCACATACTCTGGCTGATGATTGTCTTCATCCAAGATCTCGCTTGGATGTGCACACATTGGACATTTTTGGCGTACACTTTGCTGACCTCTCTTGCCACGTTGCATCTTAGGAGAGTCAATACTCATCTCGTGCATAGTTGTGTGAGACAAATCAATGAGTCTTTTGCCAAGAAGTAGTTTTTCCACCTGCAATCATAAATAAGTTAGCCATGTCCTGTATTTTTGGGCCTATGCTAGAGTGCACACACCTTTTTTAAGTAAGCAAATGTTATACTTCACACTTACAAAGCAGCCAATGCCATGTCTACACCTGTGGCCTCAAACAAGCTAATCTGACATTTGTAACCTACAGAAGCTCTCATACTTGCATGCTTTGCCTCAGCAAGGCTTGTCCTTGGAACAAAAACACCGAAGTCCTCCTAAGTAACAAACCAAGAGTCCCAATGAAAAGCCCTAATATCCAACCAAGCTAACCATGTCTCCAATGTAGGAATCTCTCCTTGCATAGCATGGCCTAAAAACCAAAACTTTTGAATCTCATTTTTACAAGCCTCAATGGCTGTCTCTGAAGGTGCATTTTTCCATTTTCTTCATAGAGACTTGTGTTCCTCAATGAAAGGGTCGAATACACTTACGCGAGTGCTGTACCATACTTTGCTCTCAATGAAAAATACAACTTCCTCTTTCTCAAGAAGTATTTTCTTTGCCCCTCCAAAATAAACAATACGAATAGCAATCCAATTAGCTTTTGCTTCATCTTCCATGAATCCACATAACTCAGGTTTATCAAAGCCATTTTGCTGTACCACTGTATTCAACATTTTCCAAAATTCTATTTTTGCATGCCGATACTCTACTCTAAATTCACACGTAGCTATGGTGACCAGTTCATGGATAAATGCTTCATATACATGGGCAGACATAGTGGGCCATCTAGACACCCTATGAACATGGTCAAAATGGACCCACATATGTTGCAAACTACCACCTGGCCTCATCTTGTTAACTTAGTCTAATCCACTACCAGTACCCTTTTTGTAGACATCTTAAAAACATGGGGTTGATGTTTGTCCCCTAACTGGCCACCCAGGAAAGAGCACACTTTGAAGAAAAGGGTATCGATACTTGTTCTTGAGTTCAAGCACTGCCTCAAGACCAGTAACTGAAATATTTTTATTCCGCTTGGCATATTCCAAACACCTCTCAATGCATTTCTTATTGGACAAAGGAGTGACGTACACCAACATTTGTGCAAACTCATCATCCTTCATAAGCATGTCAAATATAACATCTTGGGTCACTGCTGTTTGCTTTGCTGTAGTGAAAGGATTAAGAGCGACCCTACTATTCACCTTCTCTTTCAAATTTGTATCAATGCATTGACTTATGCCTTCTCTATAAGGATGAGCTTGATTACCCATATGTATAGCACATCTACTTGTATTCTGATGATCTCTTGGTAGACAATAATAGATAACAACTAGGCATGTTTTTCACACATTCAGGTATTTGATCACAATGTTTGCAGGAAATATACCAAACTCTGAACCAACCATTCCCTTTGGACAACTTCTTTTCAATCAGCCTTTCCATTGTGTCTCATTCAGCAAGTGCATCCTAGCATAATAAGGACAATCTACATTCACACAACGTAAATGGCCTGAGCATCTACTGAATCAAATAGCACCGTAAAAACAACTAGAATTGCTTATCACGTACTCAACCCATGAGTGACCATCCTATCTCTGTTCCATACCATACATTGCATAAATACTCCCACATGGTGGCAGCGCATAAGAAACATATCCATCATATGACGAGGGTAACTTATCCACTCTATGTATATTGATGGCACTATGTAATGCAACATGCAAACTGCTACGCAAAACATTTTCTTTTGGAGTATTATTTTTATCCTTGTCAACAAAAAGCTTATAAAATTGAAACATGTTTGCATCAAGCTCAAAACCCATTTCACCTATATTCAGCCAAACGGGGTCCAGTTCTAAATGCTTAGAGCTTAGAGAAAGGGGCTTCAGTGCAATCGAAAGTCCAGCCAGATCAAAATAATCACAGATTGTAGATAATTTAAGCTCAAAAAAATCTCATTAGAGATATAGTTTTTGTCTTGGGTGGTTGGAGCATACATAGTAATATTCCTACTCATTGTATCGTTCACAGTTACAACAAACAGTGGGAGAAAATTGGCACAGAACAGACTCAAAGAAGCTCTACCTAGATTTTCAAACTAGGTTGATTCTCTCCTTGTATACCACTAATAGCAATTAATGGTTTTTATTAAAATATCCATTATATTTACAAACAATTGATTATAGAAAATCTCTAATATTCTTTAATTGATGAACACATAGTGGTGCCATCAAAGCAGTTTTACTGGTAATGATCATGACGGCTCTGAAGACACTGAACAAAGTAGAGTCTGTAGCCACTAGTTGGCCACTAGTACATTTTTAACCTTACCACATGAATTGAATTTTTAACCTTACACATTTTTAAACCTATAACTTTAAAAATGTCTAGAATGGAGAATATGATTGGGATCTCGGGGGTCACCAATTAAGTAATGCACATGGTGAAGGATTAGGTATTTGTGATGTTGGATGTAAAAGGACTTCTTTAAGTATTAATGTGTTGATGTCATATAGATTCTAAAATCTCTTATTTTGTATATGTTGTTTGAGAGAAAGATACATAGAGAGTATTGAAAAGCATATATCCTTTTTTAGCTTTAATACGTATTGAGGTGGTGACGTCTTTTAGATCTTAAAGTCTTTCTGATTGAAGCCACCAATCATATGCATGATGATTTCCTTTCAAAGGAAGGTTATTTTTTTTCAGGAAGAAAGAGTACATGAATTTACCTATTAAACTACTTAAGGAAGGGCATGTTTTTTTTGCTAAAGGATGATTATAATATTGCAATCAATCAAGGTCTAAGTAAACAAAGGCACAAACCCAACTAAAGATTTGGGACATTGTAAACAACCAAAGGGTAGGTCTAAAGACCAACTAAAAATTATGGATGTCCAAGGTCTAAGGAAAGAAGGGCACATATCTAGTTTTACATTATGGATATAGATGTCTAAAAAATCATGGATGTCCAAGGTCCAAAGAAAGAAGGGTAGGTATCTAGAAAAAAGAAGGGTAGGGAGATAAAGAAAGAAGGGTAGGTATATAGAAAAATAAGGGTAGGGAGATAAAGAAAGAAGGGTAATTATATTAAAAAAAAGAAGGGTAGGGGGTGTGCTCTGCTCGACAAGAGACCTTTGAAGGAAGTTGTGGGAGGAAGGGAAGATGGACCAAGCCATGCAACTCCGAAAGCCACCAACGCCTAGGTGAGTTCTATTTACTGTTTTTCTTCTTCAAGCTTGTCTTCTTGCTCATCTTTGAAGAGGGGAAAAAAAACACAAAAATAGGCTGCATCGGCGCGGCCTATTTTTGGGGTTTTTTAAATTATTTTTTAACCTTCCATCACTGCCTCATTTGAGCTTTTCTTCAAGCTCTTAACAGTTCTACAAGCTGCTTTTTTTTTATGTTTTACTGCTTCGACGAATGCTTGGCCAAAGGGGGACTTATGGATCCCATTGGGATATTCCAAAAGGAAAAAAAACGCCCTAGAAATAGGTTGCGCCAGTGCGACCTGTGGGTTTTTTTTTTCCTTTGAAAATATGCCCTAGTTATCTTCTTGGGGCTGGCAACCTTAGTAATTTTTGAGGTCATTTTTCTATCTACCAAGCTGGCTTTTGTTTTTTAACGGTTTAGTGCTTCGAAGGACTAGGTTATGCTTGGCCAAAGGGGGACTTATGGAGTCCATTAGGATTTTCTAACACAAAAAACCCCCCAAAAATAGGCTACACCGATGCGGCCTGTTTCTAGGGTTTTTTTTGTGTTAGAAAATATTTCTTAGTTATGTTCTTGGGGATGCCTTAGTCTTTTTTTAAAGAGAAAAAAACCCCCCTAGAAATAGGCCGTCGGTCTGTTTCTGGGGTTTTTTTTGTGTTAGAAAATATTTCTTAGCTATCTTCTTGGGGTTGCCTAACACAACTTCTTGTTTATGTTCAAGTAATATAACTTTTTCTTTATTCTCTATTGTTTAATTTGAAACAATGGCCTCTCTCACATCTCTAGTATAATTTAAAAAATTGGGGTATATTTAAGAAGTAACAAAATCGCTGCTATTTACGCTTCTATTTGTGCTGCTATTTCGTCTCGCAATAGTGAGCATATTAGCATATATAGTAGTGAAAATATCATCAACGTTTGGTTTTTTTTCAACATGACATCACTACTACCTTTGTTTCTATTAGGACTATCTCTTATAGTGTAGTAAGGAGGACCTACCTAAGAGAAAAAAAAACCCGAAAACAAGCCGTGCCGGTGCGGCCTATTTTTGGGGGTTTTTTAATGTTTGTTCAAGCTAGAGATTCTTCAAGCATAATCTTAGAGCTATAGACATATACAAAGATATGACCTTGTAGGCTAGTCTAGTACTTAGTCTTTTTTATGTTCTACTTGGATACTATATATACCAAGTACTTTGTATTTCTTATCTATCGAACATCTATTGGAGATTTCTTATGTGAGCACATTCGTTCACTCGTGTTCACTCCTTGTCTCCATCTTTGTTCCTTCATGTGGTATCAGAGCATTCGTCTTCACTAGAACCCAGATTCAGCCTTGCCTTCTGTCTCGCGGTTCCCCGGTGTTCCTGTGTTGTTTTCAATCCGACATTGAGCTCGCTCCACTTTCCAGCTTGTTTCCTGTGGACAGTTGGTCACGAGATTTCTTCGGTTTACTTCAGCCATTGCTGCCCCGGGTACTCTACTTCAGGTCGCCTACTCTCTGGGCTTACCAAGAGCAAGTTTGTTTAGTTTTTGCATTACCGCGCATGTGCGTGCACAGTTTACAGACCGTGGAGCCAAGCGTCTTAGAGTAATACCCCCCTTTTGGAGCTGTTCGTGCACTCAAAATTTCATTCTGAGCTACGCTTCAAAAGTTGACTTTTTGTGGGCTACGAATTCATTTAGCATACAGCACGCTCTTGTTCAACACGACTTTGTTCCTGGTAAGAACCCCTTTCATCCTTACAGGATCTCGGTGAACAGGTACCTCTTGCTTGGACACAGTTGCCAGCTTGCAATTTTAGATTGTGTTGGCAAGTGATTGGATGCATTTTCAGTTTTGAGGTGCAGTGGTTTATGCCTTGCAGTGATTACAAAGAGCCTATTTGCTCTATGTTGCAAGGAGCCTGTTTGCTCTTGGTTGCATTGTGTTTTACTCACAGTATTTGCAGTTAGTTATTTGTGCAGGCACTATGTCTCTTTCAGAGAACTTTGGCACTATTACAGATGGGGACAAATTGGAAGGTCCAAACTATGCCCTGTGGTCATTTATGCTCCGCAACATTTTGGTTGGCAAGGGACTGTGGGATATTGTGAGTGGTGACGAAACTAGGCCAGCTATACTGCTGCAGCTAGTTCATCTTCATCCACAGCTCCTACTCCTGCGCCTTATTGGAGGAGCAAAGGAGGTTTGATAGGAGAAATGCTTGATTTCCCTCTCAGTGAAGAGGCACATTATGTCTACCATCAAGTCCTGCAAATATGCTAAAGCTACTTGGGATAAATTGGAATTCATGTACCATGTCAAGAATGAAGCTAGAGTGCTAGCTTTGACAAATCAACTCAAGGAGTTGAAAATGGAAGAAGGGCAGACAATTACAGAGCACATTGCTAAGATTACCGATCTTAGAGATCAATTAGCAGGTGTTGATAAGGAGATAGAGGACAGAAAGCTTGTCACTATCACTCTCAATAGCCTGGCTCCATCATTTGGCACATTTGTTGCCTCTGTCTATCATGCTTAGGGCTGCCCCTATCTCATTTGATGAGTTGGTAGGGCTGCTCCTACAAGAAGAGGAAAGAACCTCTAATTTTACTCATTCATCCCGCGCCAAGGTGAGCAAGCTCTTGCCATGCAGGGAAAGCACAAATTTCAATCAAAGGGAGGTAATTTTCAGAGAAAATACAGCAATGCATTTCAGCCCAAAAATGAGGGGAATGCAAGCTCTCATGCAAGTCATGGATCTAAGAAGAAGGGTACATGTAACTACTACAAAAAGCCTGGTCATTTTATTGCAGAGTGTCAGAAGAGGATTGCTAATGAGAAGAAGAGGGGGACTACAAACAGTAATTTTGTGGCACCTGCTGAAAATTCAAATGCCTCTTCTCATGCACACTATGCCCAAGATGACAAGGATTTTGCCTTTGGTGTTGTGGATCAGGAGATCATTGACACAAGGGGGGAGTGCAGTACTTCACATGCTACACATGCTCATGCTCTTATTGAGCCAGTGTCAGAGGGTATTGATGCATCTTTGGCCACCATTGATACTTGGTATTTGGACAGCGGTGCTTCTAAGCACATGACCCATCACAGAGATTGGTTTGAGGACATTACAACTGTTCATGGCAGACAGGTTGTTTGTGCCAATGATGCCACATAGGATATCACGGGAGTGGGACATGTTCCTATTCTTTTGGATGGTTCAGGGAAGAAATAATACATCTGTGATGTTTGGTATGTTACAGATTTGAAAAAGAATCTGATTTCAATTTCTTCCATTGCTTATGACCAACATATGTTGGTAGAGTTTCAGGGCAGCCAATGCAGGATTAAGAATCCTAAAAAGGGTTATGCTATTGTGGCTAACAGGCACTTATGAGAAGGGGTTGTACAAGCTTGATGCTCAGCCCTATACTCAGCATGCTATGGCCGTATCATGTGTATCTCAGGGTGATTTATGGCATGCAAGGTTTGGCCATGTTCATCACAGGGCATTGACCTATTTGTTTAACAATAATATGGTCATTGGAATGCCAAAATTACAGCAGCCAGTCAATGAAGTATGTGAAGGGTGTGCTCTTGGCAAATTGCACCGCGCCTACCTTTCAAAAAGGATGGGAAAGGTGATGTGAAGGCAATAAGAGCATTGCAAATAGTGCACAATGATGTTTGTGGCCCCATGAATGTTACTACTCATAGAGGGACAAGGTACTTTGTTACCTTCATTGATGACTATTCCAGATTTACATGGCTCTTCCTCATGAAGAAAAAATCAGAGATGTTTTATTGGTTCAAGATATTCAAGGCTATGGCTGAGAATCAGACCAATTCCAAGATACAAACACTTAACACAGACAGAGGGGGAGAGTACACTTCAAATGTATTTGAAGGCTATTTGCAAGAATATGGCATCAAACATCATTTGACTGTGCCATACACACCCCAACACAATCCTATTACTGAAAGGAAGAATAGGACTCTTGTGGAAATGACAAGGTGTATGCTGAAATTCAAGAAAATCTCAAAAGGATTTTGGGGAGAGGCCATTACTACAGCCACATACATTTTGAATAGATGCCCAACAAAAGCTTTGGTTGATAGAACACCATTTGAGGCATACTATGGGTACAAGCCCAAGGTCAATCATTTCAAAATTTTTGGGTCGGTTGCTTATGCTTTGATCCCTGCTCAACATAGAACTAAGCTTGATGACAAGAGTGTCTTGTGGGGTACAGTATTGAGAGTAAAGGATTTTGTTTGTATGATCCTGTTACTCAGAGGGTTATTATCAGTAGAGATGTTGCCTTTGCTGAAAATGAAACCATGCAACCGGTCAATGTTGACTTGCCACCATATGATGATGTGCCTCTTGATATTATTCAGTTTGATAATGATGAGATGGATTCTCCATCCTCCTCACCCAGTTCAGATTTGGTGCCACGTGTTGAGGGGGGATTTCCCTCAAATGTTCCAGAAGGGCAGCCAACTGGGGGCAAGACAGCCACATGTTTGGAAACATTACCACCGTTGTGCCAAGGATGCTATACCTAGTGGTATAGCCAGCAATAGTGCTGAAAATTCAGTTTCAAAATGGGCATGGTTGACCCTCAGAGAAGCTAATGTTCAGCCAACTTTGGGGAGAACCAGGACAGCCACAAAGAATGCATCATCACAGGTGAATTATGCTTTGATGGCTTCAGTTATGGAAACTGAAATTGAGCCTCAAAGATTTGAGGATGCCAAGGAACATCCCGCATGGCAGGAAGCCATGAAATCAGAAATTAGATCCATTGAAAAGAATGCCACATGGGATTTGGTTGATAAGCCCATTAGGAAGAATGTTGTTGGCACAAAGTGGATCTATAAGATTAAGTATCATGCAGATGGTACTGTTGAAAAACACAAGGCCCGGCTACTTGCCAAGGGGTATGCCCAAGAGGAGGGAGTTGATTATGAGGAGACCTTTGCTCCGGTAGCCCAGATGACTACCATTCGGTCTGTCATCTCTCTTGCTGCAAGTTATGGCTGGCCCGTCTTTCAGATGGATGTCAAGACTGCCTTCTTGAACGGTGATTTACAGGAGGAAGTTTATGTGTAGCAACCCCAAGGTTTTGAGGTTAAGGGACAAGAGCACAAGGTGTGCAAGCTACGCAAGGTGTTGTATGGGCTCAAACAAGCACCCCGTGCATGGTATCACAACAAGATACATCAGTATTTGCTATCCCAGGGGTTTGTGAACACACATACAGAGTCCAATCTATATGTTCTGCAAGAAAAATCAGATTTGCTGATTTTAGATCTTTATGTGGATGATATACTACTCACAGGCAGCAGTACTCAGCAAATTGTAGCCATAAAGACCGCGTTGTGTCAGACATTTGATATGACAGATTAAAGGTTTGCCCCACTCTTAATTTCTCTGAAAACTTGCTAAACATGGCATCTATATCCTTCAAATGCAATTCTAACTCCACCACATTGTAGAGGTAGACCTCAAAGCATTCTATCTCTACAATGTGGTTTAGGTAGAATACAGCTCTACCACAGTTACATTCAACCTTAGCCGGTTACATTCGTTGAAGTCTAGCTCTACCACATGGTAGAGCTGACCTCAAATACAATTCTAGCTCCACCACATGGTAGAGCTGGACCTTAAAGCATTCTAGCTCTACGATGTGGCCTAGGTAGAATACAGCTCTACCTCATGGTAGAGCTAGATCAAATGCAATTCTAGCTCCTTGGATCTTGTCATGTGAAGTAGGTCTCTTCTTAGAGTAATTGGTTTTGTTGATGTGTATGGAACACAAGTAGATCGATGCATTCTGCTCTACCACGTGGTAGAGCTAGACCTCAAAGCTTTCTATCTCTACGACTCTAGCTCCACCACATGGTAGAGCTAGACCTCAAATGCAATTCTAGCTCCACCACATGGTATAGCTAGACCTCAAAGCATTCTATCTCTACAATGTGGTTTAGGTAGAATACAGCTCTACCACAGTTACATTCAACCTTAGTCGGTTAAATTCGTTGAAGCTTAGCTCTACCACATGGTAGAGCTAGAAGAATGCAATTCTAGCTCCACCACATGGTAGAGCTGGACCTCAAAGCATTCTAGCCCTACGATGTGGTCTACGTAGAATACAGCTCTACCACATGGTAGAGCTAGATCAAATGCAATTCTAGCTCCTTGGTTATTGTCATGTGAAGTAGGTCTCTTCTTGGAGTAATTGGTTTTAGTGATGTGTATGGAACACAGCTAGATCGATGCATTCTTGATCTACCACATGGTAGAGCTAGACCTCAAAGCTTTCTACCTCTACGACTCTAGCTCCACCACATGGTAGAGCTAGACCTCAAAGCATTCTATCTCTACAATGCGGTTTAGGTAGAATACAGCTCTACCACAGTTACATTCAACCTCAGTCGGTTACATTCATTGAAGTCTAGCTCTACCACATGGTAGAGCTATAAGAATGCATTCTAGCTCCACCACATGGTAGAGCTAGATTTCAAAGCATTCTGGTCAATACATTTATTAATCTTGCTCTGCCACCTGGTGGAGATAATATCCATTGAAAAACCAGCACTAGAATACTTTGAAGTCCAGCTAGAATGCATTTATCTAGCTCTACCATGTGGTAGAGCAAGACTAATAAATGTATTGAGAGCTCCAAGATGGAGTAATTGAGATAGAATGCTTTGAGTTTTAGCTTTACCATGTGGTGGAGCTAGAATTGCACTTGAGGTCTAGCTCTACCATGTGGTGGTGGAGCTAGAATCGTAGAGAGGTAGAAAGCTTTGAGGTCTAGCTCTACCACAGTTACATTCAACCTCAGCCAGTTACATTCTTTGAAGTCTAGCTCTACCACATGGTAGAGCTAGAAGAATTCATTCTAGCTCCACCACATGGTAGAGCTGGACCTCAAAGCATTCTAGCTCTACGATTCTAGCTCCACCACATGGTAGAGCTAGACCTCAAATGCAATTCTAACTCCACCACATTGTAGAGGTAGACCTCAAAGCATTCTATCTCAGCCGGTACATTCATTGAAGTCTAGCTCTACCACATGGTAGAGCTAGAAGAATGCATTCTAGCTTCACCACATGGTGAAGCTGGACCTCAAGCATTCTAGCTCTACCACGTGGTAGAGCTAGATCAAATGCAATTCTAGCTCCTTGGTTTTGTTGATGTGTATGGAACACAGCTAGATTGATGCATTTTTGCTCTACCACATGGTAGAGCTAGACCTCAAAGCTTTCTACCTCTACGATTCTAGCTCCACCACATGGTAGAGCTAGACCTCAAATGCAATTCTAACTCCACCACATTGTAGAGGTAGACCTCAAAGCATTCTATCTCTACAATGTGGTTTAGGTAGAATATAGCTCTACCACAGTTACATTCAACCTCAGCCGGTTACATTCGTTGAAGTCTAGCTCTACCACATGGTAGAGCTAGACCTTAAATGCAATTCTAGCTCCACCACATGGTAGAGCTGGACCTTAAAGCATTCTAGCTCTACGATGTGGCCTAGGTAGAATACAACTCTACCTCATGGTAGAGCTAGATCAAATGCAATTCTAGCTCCTTGGATCTTGTCATGTGAAGTAGGTCTCTCCTTGGAGTAATTGGTTTTGTTGATGTGTATGGAACACAGGTAGATCGATGCATTCTGCTCTACCACGTGGTAGAGCTAGACCTCAAAGCTTTCTATCTCTACGACTCTAGCTCCACCACATGGTAGAGCCTCAAATGCAATTCTAGCTCAACCACATGGTATAGCTAGACCTCAAAGCATTCTATCTCTACAATGTGGTTTAGGTAGAATACAGCTCTACCACAGTTACATTCAACCTCAGCCGGTTACATTCGTTGAAGCTTAGCTCTACCACACGGTAGAGCTAGAAGAATGCAATTCTAGCTCCACCACATGGTAGAGCTGGACCTCAAAGCATTCTAGCCCTACGATGTGGTCCACGTAGAATACAACTCTACCACATGGTAGAGCTAGATCAAATGCAATTCTAGCTCCTTGGTTATTGTCATGTGAAGTAGGTCTCTTCTTGGAGTAATTGGTTTTGTTGATGTGTATGGAACACAGCTAGATCGATGCATTCTTGATCTACCACATGGTAGAGCTAGACCTCAAAGCTTTCTACCTCTACGACTCTAGCTCCACCACATGGTAGAGCTAGACCTGAAATGCAATTCTAGCTCCAGCACATGGTAGAGCTAGACCTCAAAGCATTCTATCTCTACAATGTGGTTTAGGTAGAATACAGCTCTACCACAGTTACATTCAACCTCAGCCGGTTACATTCATTGAAGTCTAGCTCTACCACATGGTAGAGCTATAAGAATGCATTCTAGCTCCACCACATGGTAGAGCTAGATTTCAAAGCATTCTGGTCAATACATTTATTAATCTTGCTTTGCCACCTAGTAGAGATAATATCCATTGAAAAACCAGCACTAGAATACTTTAAAGTCCAGCTAGAATGCATTTATCTAGCTCTACCATGTGGTAGAGCAAGACTAATAAATGTATAATTGAGAGCTCCAAGATGGAGTAATTAAGATAGAATTCCTTGAGGTCTAGCTCTACCATGTGGTGGAGCTAGAATTTCAGTTGAGGTCTAGCTCTACCATGTGGTGGAGCTAGAATCGTAGAGGTAAAAAGCTTTGAGGTCTAGCTCTACCCCACAGTTACATTCAACCTCATCCGGTTACATTCATTGAAGTCTAGATCTACCACATGGTAGAGCTAGAAGAATACATTCTAGCTCCACCACATGGTAGAGCTGGACCTCAAAGCATTCTAGCTCTACGATGTAGTCTAGATAGAATACAGCTCTACCACATGGTAGAGCTAGACCTCAAATGCAATTCTAGCTCCACCACATGGTAGAGCTAGACCTCAAAGCAGTCTAGCTCTACGATGTGGTCTAGGTTGGATACAGCTCTACCACGTGGTAGAGCTGGACCTCAAATACAATTATAGCTCCTTGGTTCTTGTCATGTGAAGTAGGTCTCTTCTTGGAGTAATTGGTTTTGTTTATGTGTATGGAACACAGCTAGATCGATGCATTCTTGCTCTACCACAAGGTAGAGCTAGACCTCAAAGCTTTTTGCCTCTACGATTCTAGCTCCACCACATGGTAGAGCTAGACATGGTAGAGCTAGACCTCAAAGCTTTCTACATTTACGATTCTAGCTCCACCACATGGTAGAGCTAGACCTCAAATGCAATAATAGCTCCACCACATGGTAGAGCTAGACCTCAAAGCATTCTATCTCTATAATGTGGTTTAGGTAGAATACAGCTCTACTACAGTTGCATTCAACCTCAGCCGGTACATTCATTGAAGTCTAGCTCTACCACATGGTAGAGCTAGAAGAATGCATTCTAGCTCCACCACATGGTGGAGCTGGACCTCAAGCATTCTAGCTCTACGATGTGGTCTAGGCAGAATACAGCTCTACCACGTGGTAGAGCTAGATCAAATGCAATTCTAGCTCCTTGATTCTTGTCATGAGAAGTAGGTCTCTTCTTGGAGTAATTGGTTTTGTTGATGTGTATGGAACATAGCTAGATCGATGCATTCTTGCTCTACCACATGGTAGATCTAGCCCTCAAAGCTTTCTACCACGTGGTAGAGCTAGATCAAATGCAATTCTAGCTCCTTGGTTCTTGTTGTGTGAAATAGGTCTCTTCTTGGAGTAATTGGTTTTGTTAATGTGTATGGAACATAGCTAGATCGATGCATTTTTGCTCTGCCACATGGTAGAGCTAGACCTCAAAGCTTTCTACCCCTACGATTCTAGCTCCACCACATGGTAGAGCTAGACCTCAAATGCAATTCTAACTCCACCACATTGTAGAGGTAGACCTCAAAGCATTCTATCTCTACAATGTGGTTTAGGTAGAATACAGCTCTACCAGAGTTACATTCAACCTCAGCCGGTTACATTCGTTGAAGTCTAGCTCTACCACATGGTAGAGCTAGACCTCAAATGCAATTCTAGCTCCACCACATGGTAGAGCTGGACCTTAAAGCATTCTAGCTCTACGATGTGGCCTAGGTAGAATACAGCTCTACCTCATGGTAGAGCTAGATCAAATGCAATTCTAGCTCCTTGGATCTTGTCATGTGAAGTAGGTCTCTTCTTGGAGTAATTGGTTTTGTTGATGTGTATGGAACACAAGTAGATCGATGCATTCTGCTCTACCACGTGGTAGAGCTAGACCTCAAAGCTTTCTACCTCTACGACTCTAGCTCCACCACATGGTAGAGCTAGACCTCAAATGCAATTCTAGCTCCACCACATGGTATAGCTAGACCTCAAAGCATTCTATCTCTACAATGTGGTTTAGGTAGAATACAGCTCTACCACAGTTACATTCAACCTCAGCCGGTTACATTCATTGAAGCTTAGCTCTACCACATGGTAGAGCTAGAAGAATGCAATTCTAGCTCCACCACATGGTAGAGCTGGACCTCAAAGCATTCTAGCCCTACGATGTGGTCTACGTAGAATACAGCTCTACCACATGGTAGAGCTAGATCAAATGCAATTCTAGCTCCTTGGATATTGTCATGTGAAGTAGGTTTTTTTTGGAGTAATTGGTTTTGGTAATGTGTATGGAACACAGTTAGATGGATGCATTCTTGCTCTACCACATGGTAGAGCTAGACCTCAAAGCTTTCTACCTCTACGACTCTAGCTTCACCACATGGTAGAGCTAGACCTGAAATGCAATTCTAGCTCTAGCACATGGTAGAGCTAGACCTCAAAGCATTCTATCTCTACAATGTGGTTTAGGTAGAATACAGCTCTACCACAGTTACATTCAACCTCAGTCGGTTACATTTATTGAAGTCTAGCTCTACCACATGGTAGAGCTATAAGAATGCATTCTAGCTCCACCACATGGTAGAGCTAGATTTCAAAGCATTCTGGTCAATACATTTATTAATCTTGCTCTGCCACCTGCTGGTAGAGATAATATCCATTGAAAAACCAGCACTAGAATACTTTAAAGTCCAGCTAGAATGCATTTATCTAGCTCTACCATGTGGTAGAGCAATACTCATAAATGTATAATTGAGAGCTCCAAGATGGAGTAATTAAGATAGAATTCCTTGAGGTCTAGCTCTACCATGTGGTGGAGCTAGAATTTCAGTTGAGGTCTAGCTCTACCATCATGTGGTGGAGCTAGAATCGTACAGGTAGAAAGCTTTGAGGTCTAGCTCTACCACAGTTACATTCAACCTCATCCGGTTAGATTCATTGAAGTCTAGATCTACCACATGGTAGAGCTAGAAGAATGCATTCTAGCTCCACCACATGGTAGTGCTGGACTTCAAAGCATTCTAGCTCTACGATGTAGTCTAGATAGAATACAGCTCTACCACATGGTAGAGCTAGACCTCAAATGCAATTCTAGCTCCACCACATGGTAGAGCTAGACCTCAAAGCAGTCTAGCTCTACGATGTGGTCTAGGTTGGATACAGCTCTACCACGTGGTAGAGCTGGACCTCAAATGCAATTATAGCTCCTTGGTTCTTGTCATGTGAAGTAGGTCTCTTCTTGGAGTAATTGGTTTTGTTGATGTGTATGGAACACAGCTAGATCGATGCATTCTTGCTCTACCACAAGGTAGAGCTAGACCTCAAAGCTTTCTACCTCTACGATTCTAGCTCCACCACATGGTATTGCTAGACATGGTAGAGCTAGACCTCAAAGCTTTCTACCTCTATGATTCTAGCTCCACCACATGGTATTGCTAGACATGGTAGAGCTAGACCTCAAATGCAATAATAGCTCCACCACATGGTAGAGCTAGACCTCAAAGCATTCTATCTCTATAATGTGGTTTACCTCAGTTACATTCAACCTCAGCCGGTACATTGATTGAAGTCTAGCTCTACCACATGGTAGAGCTAGAAGAATGCATTCTAGCTCCACCACATGATGGAGCTGGACCTCAAGCATTCTAGCTCTACGATGTGGTCTAGGCAGAATACAGCTCTACCACATGGTAGAGCTAGATCAAATGCAATTCTAGCTCCTTGATTCTTGTCATGAGAAGTAGGTCTCTTCTTGGAGTAATTGGTTTTGTTGATGTGTATGGAACACAGCTAGATCGATGCATTCTTGCTCTACCACATGGTAGATCTAGCCCTCAAAGCTTTCTACCTCTACGATTCTAGCTCCACCACATGGTAGAGCTAGACCTCAAATGCAATTCTAGCTCCACCACATGGTAGAGCTAGACCTCAAAGCATTCTATCTCTACAGTAAGGTTTAGGTAGAATGCAGCTCTACCACAGTTACATTCAAGCTCAGCTGGTTACATTCATTGAAGTCTAGCTCTACCACATGGTAGAGCTAGAAGAATGCATTCTAGCTCCACCACATGGTAGAGCTACATTTCAAAGCATTCTGGTCAATACATTTATTAATCTTGCTCTGCCACCCCGTAGAGATAATATCCATTGAAAAACCAGCACTAGAATACTTTGAAGTCCAGCTAGAATGGATTTATCTAGCTCTACCATGTGGTAGAGCTAGACTAACAAATGTGGTAGAGCTAGAGATAATATCCATTGAAAAACCAGCACTAGAATACTTTGAAGTCCAGCTAGAATGGATTTATCTAGCTCTACCATGTGGTAGAGCAAGACTAACAAATGTATTGAGATCTCCAAGATGGAAATACTCTTCATCTCCTCCACAGTGTTTTCATGGATATATATTGTGATTTTTGAATACGATATTGTAAGTTTTTTTTAAAGTGTAAGAATATAATAACTATAATTAACAATTGTGGTTTTTGTTGTAGGTGAAAGATGTCTCAGAAAAGAAAAGTGGTGGAAGTTCCGGACAGTGTTAACTTTGCCTCTGCTGATCAACGACGACAGTGGTACTTAGATATTTGGGATCTTCAGGGTTCACAATTTAACAAAATTCATCTATTTGTTGCTAGTGATGTGGGCGTGGATACTTTTGAGGATCTAGGACCAATGACTCTATCTTATATTTCTGTAGTTGATTCTCATCCCGATATTGAATGCATAAATATTGGGGTACCTGGGATCCATGAGTATCAACTAGATCCCAAGGCATTCATTATTGAATGAATAGTAAGAGATAAACAAGATACTATGTTCTCTCGAGGGTGGAAGTTAGATTGTGCAAGTCAAGAAATAACTCTTGAAGAGTTGCAAGCTTCCATTGCTTATTGTGTGAAAGGCAAATAAAAAAAAGAGAAAACGCCCTCTAAAAATCCAGTTCAAAAAAAGGCAAAAAGCAGTACAGGTATTATGGATGTAGATGAAGCAGTTCTTAAATCTACAGTAGAGAAAACAGGCTTGGAAAATTCAACAAAAATAAGATTTGTGGATCCCAAAGTTTTGGAAAATGAGGTGCAAAAGGCACAAAAGAGTGATACAGGGGGTATAGAAAAATACTCTAAGTATTTTCCATTCAAGTACAAAGAGTATGAGATCCCTATAGATCAATGCTGGCTAGCTCCTGATCACTATAACTCCTGTCAAATAGAACCTCACCGTGTGGATGAATGCGTGTTATTTTTTGGTGCAAGTGCAAACAGGCCAGGAGCGTGTGCATACTTGATGCCTGTAAAGAATACTGGCAAGAAGAAAGGAATTCCAATGAAACTAAGTGAGGTAATAGAGGAGAAACTCACTGAGTATTCATATTGGATTATTGATGGCCAACATTCCATCTATGCTGCAAAATTCTTACGGTATCAAGAAATGGAAAAAGATGGTCGTGCTCAAGACCTAATACAAGTGTATGAAAAAAGGAAGGCTCGAATTGTTGTAGATCCAGAGCCACAAGTTGCGACGGCCATATCTGCTATAGCTAATGAAGAGGCCCAATCATTATATGTCAAACAACCATACTATGATGTCTTGCAGCACTTGAGGAGTCAGTGGATCTTCAATAATTCTCCGTCAAGGCCACCATCTGGAGTAACAGAGGGCTCATCATCTCGTGTAGACTGGGATGTATGTCCATATCCCTTGCTCTCTTATAATTATATGTTTTGAAAAAAATACTTGATTTTGATCTTTTTTTCTTTTATTTCTTTGTAGAAATTTTTACGAATGGCTAGAATTACTGTGGGAGCATCCTTCATTTCAAAGCAGTCTCACATGGTCATTTACTCTGATGAAGTTTTCAAAGGCTGGCTTGAAATCATGGAGAAGCAAAACAAGAAACCAACTGCCACAGTTTTCAGATGTCTTGCTGGGCTAGATGAACAAGAAGTCAAACAAATACAATCAAAAATCAAGTCTGGAAAAATTGTTCTTTCAAAGGGTACTAAGGATGTAGATGTGATTGACATGCCAGAGCGTATCAAGCAGCTCAAGCAAGATAAAATTATTCAAGATGCATTGCTTGTAGAGTTCAACACTCTGAACAAGGACAAACAATGTCAAGATTGGTCAGAATTGACTATCATCTATAGCATCAATGAGGTTGTATACTCAGTTCTTTTGAAGTTATGTGATGTGTATATAAAGTCAAAGCTACAGGTTGGATCAAAGAAGATTAATTTTCCAGTAGAAGCAAGGCAATATGTGGAGTGGAATATCAGCCTTAGCAAAGAAAGTTCAGCCTTGTCCTTGGATCTTCCTTGGTGTATTTATGCTGTGAGTCTTCCATTCGACGGGAGTTACTACTTGAAGCGCCACCTCAACAATCCAATTTCCATTGGGTTATGTGTTCTGGATAACACTGAAGATTTGGGAAGAAATATGCATTGGGATGTGGAATCATTTTGCAATCTTTTGAACGGCATTATGATCATTACAGCAACTAGTAGATCTTTGCCATCCTAATATGTGTTGCTTACCTTTCTAAATATTACAGATTTTATTCACTTGCAAAATGCTTTAAAAAATTTGAGTGGCATAGCAAAGGAACAGTATAATGGGGCATTGCATTTTCGACGTGACAACCGATGCATTGGTGCAATAGAGTTCTTCACATCCTTAGTGTTTTTCAGCAAGGGAGATGCCTTTCAAGGACTAGCAGATGTTCCTGATCCAGGTACACAAGCGACAATATTGGATACTGGACTTCTTGATATAGATAATGAAGATGTTAAAACTATCCCAGACATTGAGTTTCTAAGAATCAAGAAGAATCTTTTGATCAAGCAATGTATTCGAAAGTATTACAGAGAAGGCTGCAAGCTTGTTGATCTTTTCAGTAATGGCTACATCATCGAGCTAGGGCTAGCACTAAATAAGGAAGTGATTTGCCTAGTGGAGAGTATTGAAGATCAAAGAAAGATGGGAACAAGGCTTCTTGACTTTGCAAAGTCAAGAAATGAGCAACCAGTACCGCCTATTTCTAACAATCCAAGGAATACCACGGAAAGATCGAGCCATGGTGAAGTTTGTTCAGCTCGAGATTTTTTGGATTTTGAAGACAGTATGTAACTTCTTAATGGGCTTTCCTTGTATCTTCAATACTTTGATTTGGTGATGTTTTGACTTGTTATATCCTTGGTTCATTTTTTAGTAGTAGTATTTTGTAGCTCTCTCCAAATTGGGCTTTGGAATCTAGAATCACTAAGTTATGGATCCTAACATGTTCATTGACAAATTCACTTTTTACATAACCAATTGGTGAATTTGGAAAGCCTACTTAGTGGTTGCACAATGGCCAGTTGGTGAATCTGAAAATCTTGCTTATAAATCTAAGATGATAGAGCTAGAGATCCTCTCATTTACTTCAATCCTATCCTGTGGTAGATCTAGATTTCAATAGGTCTACAATTTGGTGGAGCTAGCTACCTCTACAATTTGGTGGAGCTCGCTACCTCTTCAAAGTGGTGGACCAAGAATCCATTAAAGTCTAGCTACCTCTTCAAAGTGGTGGAGCTAGGCCAATGCACCCCCCAAAGACAGTTTTTGTAGAGCATCCATTTAAGTCTAGCTCTACCATATGGTTGAGCTAGGCCAATGCATTTCTAGCTCCACCACATGGTAGAGCTAGTTCAAATGCAATTCTAGCTCCTCGGTTCTTGTCACGTGCGATGAGCTAGAACCCATTGAAGTCTAAACCTAGAACCTATGGAAGTCTACTGGCTCCACCCATAAAGAAGCTATCTTAATCCCCAACTCAAACCACGTGGTAAAGCAAGACTTATAAATTTCAGCTCTATCATAGGGAAAATCAAAAACATCTAAAATTTTAGCTTTACCATATACTTGAGTGGTTTTGTGTTTCTCACCTCCACCTACTCTTGGAGCTCAAGAGTGGATCTCAAGGCCTACTTCCAACAAGAGCTCCCTTGCAAACTGGCTCTACCAAACGGTAGAGCTAGAATAATGGGTGTATTTGGAAATCCATTTTAAACCCTCCAATTCTAGAGTGAGCAACTAGAATTGATAATTGGTATCCAAACATGATTTCCTTTTAGATTACACCAATAAACATGTGTTAAGAGTGAGTGTTACAATTGTAAATTCTTTTAGTTTGAAAGATTGTTGAGTCAATGTTACTTTTTTTTCTTTTAGATCCCGAAATTGAGATAGTAGCACCAAGTGAAGTAGCTACAACGGAATGCCACAATCAAACTATGGATGAGAGCTTCTCCCACACATTCAGTGATGTCCATCCAGAAGGTTTAAAGACAAATGCTGACAATGAGATTGGGGTACCTAAATCTCCAACAAATGAAGCAATGGGTGAGAGTTTCCAGCCTGAAGAAGTACCAAGAAGTACCGACACTGCTATCTCCAAGAAATCAGTGTTGACAATTGTGTTGGACCTGAATGGTCTACTACTAAAACGTTGTCAACAACAACCATCTTCAATACATGAAACTATTCAAATGGATTCAAAACGATATATTGTACTAAGGCCAGGATGTATCCAATTCTTGATAATTTTATTAAAAAATATTAATGTTGGGATCTGGTCAACAGCGACAGAGAGTAATGTTCTTCAAATATTGAGAATATTACAAGACAGAGCAGGAGAGATATTGCCTTTTTTTGTAGTTTGGGCTCAAGAGGCTTGTGAGAAGGATAAAAGTGGTAAAATAGCTAGACTTGATAATCCAACAGTTGAGGCAATGTTCAAGCCATTGTCAAAAATTGCTTCATGTTTTGATTGTGATGCTCGTAGAACGGTTCTTATTGATGACTCTCCATACAAGGGATGTGCTTCTCCTGATAATAATTGTATATATCCTGCAAAGTTTGATGAAGAAAGGATGGTCGACAATATTCTCATTGATGAGCTGCTCCCTTACTTATTGCAGCTTGATGAGAGTGAAGATGTGCATGAGATCATTGGCTCTAATCGCTACGGACAACCTCCAGTATCCAATGAAAATGAATACAGAGGTGTGGTAGATTTTTGGAGAAAGCGCAATTTAAATTGGTCACAGAAGATAATCTACACTGATAGGCTACCACTATTAGAGATTATACAAAAGTATGTCAACAATCAAGAGGTATTAGCGAGACAATATGAAAACAAAAGAGAAGAGATAATAGAAATTATGGCAAAAGAACGAGTCAATATTGCTAGCATGAGGGGACCACAAGTGATTTCTCTAGCTAGAAAATTGGGTTCTACCACAACGCAGTTGAAGGCAGCCAATGCAAGGGCTTTCATAAACAAGGTGTTAAATGAGTACAATCTTCTCCAACGGGATAGAAATAACTAAGGTACTATGCAACATAAATGATAATTATAACTAAATACATGATTTTATACAACAATTGTGTATTCACAATGAAGAAACTTAATTTATGATGGTTTCTTGCAGATTTATTTCAAGGTTATTGTTCCAAGGAGTATTCACTTAAAGAAGCCATTTGTCACCAAGGATTGTATTTTTTTGGAGGAATTTTATCTTTTTGTAATCATGAATTGACAAGAAATTTTGTCTTGTTTTTAAAGTAGTGGCAAATGTATTACTCTTCAAATAATTTTATAAATGTTGGAGTGCACTCTACTATAAGGGACCTCCTAATTTGAAAATGTATGGAAGCTTGATCTTTGTCTTATGATTTTAATTCCTACATATATGGACTATGGTAGAGTTAGATCAATGCCTTCTAGATCCACCTCATGGTAGAGCTAGACTTCAAAGCATTCTACCTCCACGACATGGTAGAGCTAGACTTGAAAGCGTTCTAGCTCTACCATATGGTAGAGCTAGATCAATGCATTCTAGCTCTTCCACGTCACCACACATGGTTGAGTTGGACTTCAAACCATTCTAGTTCTACCATGGGGTCTATCTAAAATATTTTGATACAGCTCTACCACGTGCTAGAGCTGGACTTCAAATATTATTTCTAATTTTGCCATGAGATCGAGCTAGAATACTTTGATATAGCTCTATCACATGGTAGAACTAGATTTAAAAATATTCTAGCTCTACCACATGGTTGAGCTAGAACAGTGCATTCTAGCTCTACCACGTGGTTGATCTAGATCAATGCATTCTAATTTCACCACATTCTGATACCTGTTAGCACATTTTGTCGCGTCTTTTTAGAATCAAATGGAAAGAGTCTTTGCATCTTGGGTCATTTTGTAATGCAACTAAAGTCAACATTTTAGAACAATATATAGTTTTATGTTAGCGTGCATAGTCACATTTGTTTTGTAATTGTTTAAAATCTATCTTTGCATAAAAGTAGTTGTAACATGTCTTCCCCCACATGCCCACCTTTATCATTAAGCATGCTCATTTTTTCCAGGTCATGTGATTGATTCTAATTGGCAGAGGCGACTTCTTCGTCTCACAGAGCATTAGTACGTCACATGTCCAAGAAAATCCAGAGTGTACGAAGACAGTTGGTTCAGCGCCGTCTTGACCGTCTACAGGAAATTGATGCAAGGTTGCGCTTTGTGCATCCCTCCGAGGGGGTTATCATACTGACATGGTATTCGTCAGACCCAATATGCGTACCCCTACGCAAAGAGGATGATAGGAGGTCTATTATTCTAAACCTTAATGGTTTGTTGTGCCATGTTGTCGAAACCCAATATGATGAGAAGGATCCTCCTTATAGCAACGAGTTGGTAAAATATCCAATTAACCAATATCGTTATGTCCTATGTCACAAGGATGCACATGAGTTCTTAGATTGGTGTATTCAATTCTTTTATGTTTTTATTTGGAGCGCATGTAGGAGAACTAAGCTCTCTGGAATAATTGACACAGTATTTCCACAACAAAAGCCCAAGGTTGCAGGTGTTCTCTCACAAGAGCATTGTTCAAAATCCACATGGGTTGTGCAGAATAGACAAGTTTTCTTTAAAAAGCTTGAGACCTTTTGGAGTCTCCATCCTTTGTACAACAAGAAAAATACATTGATAATTGATGATAGCTACTATAAGGTGTTTAAGAATGAACGAGGAACCTGGTTAATAGTCCAAGAATTATACCATCAACCTTCCAAGGAAAGGTATAGTTTTTTGACAGAAGATTTAAGAAATTGGTTGTTTTTATGGCTACAGAATGAAGATCGACAAGAGTATACATGGGATAATGCCTTTGAAGAAAAACCTAACCAATTCTCAGATGATGTGATGAAGAAATGGCTTGAAGAAGAGAAATTGGAAGTAGAGAATAGGAAAAAGGCAGAGGTGTGGAAGCAACAGCAGGAGGCTGATGCTGAGGCAGAGAGGCAGGAACAACTTGAAATTCAAAGAAAGCAAAGAGAGGAGGCTGAAGCTGAGGCGCAGAGAGGCAAGCAGAGAGTGAAAATCAAGCAAAGCAACAAGAGGAGGCATCATGAAAGTAATACACCACCATGAAGCTCATTTTGTTTGTCCCTAATATAATCAAATGTAGAGGATGCAAGTATTTTGGCCTTTTTTTAATGTAATAAAAAGCCATATGTTGAAATATGATATTGTAATCAGGCCTCTTATGGAGCATACTGTTCAAATGTTTGCCTTTGCAAAGCATTGAACAAATTCTAGCACAAGCAATAAATTCATGTTCATTGTTGAGTCATAAATGGAGTGCATCCTTCTCTAAGGGGACTCCTTTTATCCTTTTATCTTTTGGTCAAAGTTTGCAAATTATTATTTTTTTAGTAAGAGTAGGTGAAGACTTTTAACTATCATTTTGACAAAGGTCATCCTACTGCAAGGAGACTCTTTCTATCTTTAGTAATGTTAATTTGTAGTAGTTGTGTATATAAGGAAACTTTCACCATGTCAAATTATAAATTCTTGTTTCAAATTATTTAGTCGTTGTTCATTACAATGCAGTCTTAAAATTGGAGAGTGCATCCTACTCTAAGGGGACTCTCAATATACAATCTCTTGTATCAATGTTTTTACTTGGGTGTCTAGATTGAACAAATGGTAGATCTTGGTTCTTTCAATGCGTTCTTGCTCCACGTGGTAGAGCTAGCATTCTATGTCTATATCTACCATGTGGTGGAGCTACCATCCATTGAAGTCTAGCTGTATAATTTCATGGAGCTAGCTAGCTCCACCATGTGGTATCTTATTGAGCTCTAGCTCCACCATGTGGTGGAGGCAGCAGCCATGGTCTCTTCATGGAATTTTGGCCTTACCACATGGTGGTAGTATCCATGTGTGGTAGACCTAAACCTTTGGAAGTCATAAAATACGACTAGAATTTTGAGTCTAGATCTACCGTTTGGTGGAGCATCCACTGAAGTCTAGCTCTATAATGTCCAAGTGGTGGAACAGGATCTAGAATGGATGTCATGGATCAAGAAATCCTTTTTAGCTCTATAACAGACAAGTGCTAGATCTAAAGTGAAGAGATAAAGTGATTGACGTTGGACTGCTAGCCCATGCTAGCTAGACACCTCAATATGAGCAACAAGTCAAATATCTCGCTACATTGTCCATCTCAGATAAATAACTACACGAGTTTTCTTCAAAAAAGTTCACTTCTTTTGGGGTCTCCATGTTTTGTACAACAACAAGAATACATTGAAACTCGATGATAGCTACTACAATGTGTTCAACAATCAAGATGATAATCAAGATAATAATTGAGAGAATAATCTAAGTGTGTAATCTTGTGAGTACACAAAATGAACATGCTTAAAAAGAAGCTCAATACCTCATTCAACCAATACACCCCCATGACACTAGTACATTTTGTTACTCCCTTTTGTAATTGAATGTAAATGGTCTCTATTATAATCAAATATAAAGGGTCTTTGTAATCTGGCCATCTTCGCGAGCGAAGTTTTCAATTGTGTGCCTTTTGCAAGGCAGTGAACATATTTTAACACAAAAAAATAAATTCAGTTTCATTTACAATGTTTTATTATAATGGAGTCGTAGATGGAGTGCATCCTACTCTAAGGAGACTCCTTTTATCTATTGACAAAGTGCATCATACTTTAAGGGGACTCTTTAGTAGAATAAGCTTCATCAAAATGAAATCTTTTAACCGTAATTTTGACAAAGTGCATCCTACTCAAGGAGACTCTTTCTATCTTTAATAATGTTAATCTGTAGCGATTGTATATATAAATATAATACCTTCACCACCTCAATTTATAAAATCTTATTCATTTTGTCTTGTTCATTACAATGAAGCTTTAAAATTGGAGAGTGCATCCTACTCTAAGGGGACTCTCAAAATACAATCTCTTGTATCAATGTTTGTAATTGGGGGTCTAGATCAATCAAATGTTATATCTTGGTTTCTTATGGACTGTAGAATGGCCAAGTGGTGGATCTAAAAATCTTTAAATCCTCCTCAATGTGTTGTAGCTCCACATGGTAGAGCTAGCTCAAAATTCTAGCTCTACCATGTGGTGGAGCTAGAATCCCTTAAAATCAAAATTACACCCATGATACTAGCACATTTTGTTACTTCATTTTATAATTGAATGTAAATGGTCTTTGAATATGGTCTCTAGTATAACAAAATATAGAGGATCTTTGTAATTTGGCCAACTTTGGGAGCAGACTGTTCAATTGTGTATCTTTGCAATGCATTGAACAATTTTTAACACAATAAATAAATTCATAGATGGAGTGCATCCTAGTCTAAGGAGACTCCTCTTATGCATCCACAATATGCATCCTACTTTAAGGGGACTCCTTTTATCCAGCTATCTTTTGGTTGTTAATGCAAAAGTTTTATTATTTCTTTAGTAGAATTAGCTTCATCAAAATGAAAATTTATAATCGTAATTTTCACAAAGTGCATCCTACTCCAAGGAGACTCTTTCTATCCTTAATAATGTTAATTTGTAGTGGTTGTGTATATAAGGATACCTTCAAGTGGTGGATCTAAAAAATCTTGAAACCTTTCTATTTCTAAGATCAAGCTAGGTTCGATCTAGCATCACTTCATAAAGCAAACCATTTTTAAATTTTTTATACTAGGTTGAAGAAGGTAGATTCTAGATTAAATGCATACAATTTTTCAATGTGGGAATGGGATTTTTCCCACTTTACCTAATACGGTCTTTAATGCAAAAACACAAACAGAAGGGAGAGTAGAGAGAGAGAGAGAGATAGATAGCTGGAAATTCAGTATATTCATATGGTACAAAAAGGTACCCTAATCTACAGCCATAGGCTGCCTTACATAAAATGTACCCTAATCTATAGCCATAGGCTGCCTTACATAAAAGGTGGTAAACACCAAAACAGTCCTAGTTCTTGACCCATGATCTACTCAATGAGCACATGTGCCCTTTTATAGCCCCTTTGGACACTTGGAGAACTGGCCGACTACTGGTCGACCAGCTGATTAGACATTAAATCGTATCTATTGATGCGCCTGCAGCAGCCGATAGCATCCCTGGTACAACCTATTCTCCTGTGTGCAGCCGACAGCCCCTTTGGTACAGCCGACAAGAAATCCTTATCCCCTTCATGCACGACAGCATCCTCTTCATGTCCTTCTCCTAGTCCACTACTGCCACATCTGCCCCTTTGGTACAGCCGACAAGAAATCCTTATCCCCTTCATGCACAACAGCATCCTCTTCATGTCCTTCTCCTAGTCCACTACTGCCACATCTGCACTTTATGCTCCAAGTCCTGGTTCTATTGATCTTTTTCTGGCTGCCCCTTCTGGACTAGCTCCAGAGAATGTCCGTGGTGGCAAACATGCACATGACAACTGGTCTTCTCATCGAAACTCTTTTCTTCAATGATCAACATTGACACCAAATCTTTAAAGTTGGGAATGTTCTCCCGGGTCTGAATAGACATCTTGAATGCCTTATTTTGTGATATGAGACCACATAGACATACTTCCACCTTATCATCATCGTCCAATAGATGCAAGTGATTCCACAATGTCCTTGATCTTCAAGGCATAATCATTCCACAGACATGTTTTTCTTCTCCATAGTATGAAGCTCTTCATACCTCTTCACCAAGGTGTCCCATGCCTCCTTAGGTGACTTGGCATCTTGTATGCTTAATCATGGTGTCATGTATACTAGTAGAAAGCCAATACATGACTTTCCTTGCTCCTTGATTCCAATCCTTGTATTCTTTTACATCTGAAGCAATTAGATTAATCTTAGGTATCTCTGGTGCCTCTTCATGTTCACCTTCAATGTAGTCCTAGTAGCTTTTTCCCATTAGAAAATTTGTTAGTCTAAACCTCCAAGCATGGAAGTTGTTCTTGTCAAGATTCTCTGAAACAATCTAGTTGATTCCACATTCGACATCTTGTTTACAATGCAAACTCTCAAAAATAGCGCTCTTGTTTGTCCTGCACAAAATGTTATATTCTTTGCAGTGGTACTATATTGCACTGAAACTGTCACTGTAAGACCTCTTTGTAGTACACACAATGTCTGCACAGTCAATTGTCCTTCATGCATTTCCAAAAATAAAAATCTACAGAGAATTGAAACTTACCCCCGGCAGTGCACGTGAATGCCTACGAGCTGAAAAACGAAGGTCAAGATGCCCTTGAAACGCGATTTCGGCCCAAAAATTTTTATCCAAAGGACTTCATAATTTCCCTACACCTCCGCTCCCGATCAATATTTACATTGAGACGTTATCTATACTATATACACAGCTTAATTGCACCAAATTGCTTCATAGGCTTGATACAAAAATAACTACTATCACACAATTATATCCATGAGATGAGTGAAAATTGCCGTAATTGAAGCACAAGGTACAAATTCCATGGAACAAAGTACTTAGTCTAAATCTGAGTGCAAGGTATGAGGGAAAAATAAAATATAAGAAAATGCCAAAAAAGTACGGAGTACAAAACTTGATTTCGCATGCATAATGCTCCTCACACTAAAAAATATCTCCTAGCACCTACAAGTCCTTAAATCATGCCAAGGGTTAAGATTGAAGGCATCACTATTGTTGTAGATCCATCAAACCAACTATAAATCCTCATCTTTGATGGTGATATGCTTGGCATTGATGGCTACCAATTCACAATCATGCAATAAATCAACCAGAGCATCTTCAACTACTATTTGAATAGCCATCAATGTTTGGGCTAACTAGTGATCAATAGAGTTCCTGTGATATCATGCATAGTACCTACTTGTAGATGTCCTTTGAAGATCTTGCATTTGGTATAATCAACTCCATTGACTTTTGATCCTTCCTTTTCTCTCGAAGGGTGAATGGTGCCTAGTCTCTCCATCTTTGGTTTCTGTGACAGTGGTTGTGGAGGACCCATTGGAGCTAGGGCTAAAGCTAGCGCTAGAGGAGCCCTTGCGTTTGAAAAACCTATTGGTGGTGGAATAGTAGCACCATTGTCGGATAGTGTATACTCACTATTAGTTTTGCTGTGAGGATTAGGAGGCAATTGTGGCCGTACTTTAACCTAGGTTTTATGAGAAGACTTCTTTGAGCATGCCATACTATCCTAGGGCTCACATTTAAAGAGAGTGAAGTGGAGTGAAGTGAAGTGAAGTGAGATGACTTTTTCTCCTTTTCTAAAAACTTTTTGCTAGAGAAATAGTCATCTAGTTGGCTAATCCATGCAATGAGCACTTGAGCACCCTTTTTGTCATCATAATTTTGGAAATGGAATGCCTTTCAGTGTCTGATTCATGAGTCTTTCCAAGAATTTTGAGCACACAAGGTAGCTTTAACAGTGCATCTAATATGATCTTTTTACTCCTCGTTTGAATCAGAAGATTTGGAAGAATCATGTTTGCGTTTAGAACACTAATTGACACTCTAATTTGTGCTAGAGTTCTCGTTCACTGGCAATTTGTTCTTGAAGTGTTAATATTTGTTCTTGCACCGTGGGTGGTATGGGTACAGTAGCCATTGCAATTAAATAAGGATGGAGAATTTAGCTCTTGAATTTATTGTGAAATAGTTGGCTAGATACCATCCTCAAGAATTATGCCAAAAAATTTAAGAGCAAGAGGCTTTTCTAAGGAAGAGTGGGCTTCTACTAAATTTTTTTGAAGTGTTGCCTTTGTAAAGAGAAGAGAGTTCTCTTGAATGAATTGAAGGTAAGCCCTTAACCTTATATAAGCTTTGATGAGTTTATATTATAAAGCTTATTTTTCAAGCTCATAATATATGAGGTAGAGTCTTTCTTATCAAGGCTTTTAAAGTCCAAAAGGAGCGGTTTTACTTCCATCGGGATGCGCCACAAAAAAGAGAAAAGGGATATATATATATTCAAAGCTCTACGCTATAAAGCTTTCAAGCTTATATAGCTTTTTACTTTAAAAAATAAAAAATAAAAGCTTGGTTAAAGCTTTATTAGCCAAGCTTTATAAAGCTTGAAGCAAAATGAAGCTCTATCAACGCAGCACAGCTATGGGGGGGAGAGAAGAAATTCAAAAGAAATGATGCCCCACCACTGTGGGGGGGAGAGAGAGAGAGAGAGAGAGAGAGATAAAAGTAGCATTGTCGCCAGTTGGAGAAGAAGAGGGGAAATTTTTTTTGAAGCTTTTTCTTTTTAATTCCCAAAAGAAAATTCACCCAACAGAAAACAATCAAAGCCTTTCTCTCCAAAATTGATTTATGGAAGCTTATAGACCGTCCGTTATGGATTTCTCTCTCCAGCAATGGTTTAACAATCCAAAAGCTAAGTCGGATTCCCCTTGAATTGTAGGCTTCATCCATACATATAGAGCAAGAAGAGGCTAAGAATTTGGAAAAACCGCTTTTCATAGAAAAAGGGGTTTTGTGGTTTTCTGCAAAATGGTTTGCCACCCTCCCCTTATCCTTTGGTCTTTGCCCCTTGGGCAATAGATGCAACCCTTCAAAAAACCTTTGAATTTAGCATTTTAGCTTTCAATTTCTTGTCTCCATCTTTCTAGATCTAGCTTTGATACCACTGTCACACGGGATCTAATTTCTAGGGAGATGGAATTTAATGGAATTGCAAGAATTGATTTAATTCAAATAATTCATAAAACACCACATGCTCAACATATTTAATAATTGAGAGAAAAACAATAAAAATACTTAGCTCACAAAGCACGACTCCAAGATTGGGTGCAATCATCCCCCCTCACGTGTGTATGGCCTATTTCCCCCACACTTAAGTATTTACGAGATACTTTATTCCAATTCAGGCCATAGCCTCCAAAAATACAAAAAGGTGCTTTTCTTGCACGAGACTCTCTTATCTTCAAAAATAGAGTGTCCATAAATTGAGGCTTGGGTTTAAAACATATCACACTTTACAAAAATATTAAAGATCAAGTCTATGCTTGATAAATTAAGGCTTCCAAATAAATCAAAATGTGCATAAGCTAGCACATGTATATACAAAGCTTGTTTACAAAAATGGTGTGCCAAGTCATAAATTTGTGCAACTTCTCCTCAATCTTTGGAATCCTCTTCACCTATAAAATAACCAATAATAAATTGGTGAAACAAATATTCCATAAGCATACAAACCATAGCCACACACATGTTTGCCAGGCATAAGTAACCCGGGAATCACCCCTCCATACGAACCAACTAAAACAAACATTGGAGACCCCAAACATACATCAATATCCACCAAATGTATTAATATTTAAAATGGATCACCCATGATATTAACATAATTTGGCTTGACATGAAGATAATCCAAGCATCCCCAAATTATCTAAGAGGGTAGAATAATATTTTTAGGAAGGCTTAAAATATATTCCCATAACACCTCCATCCCTCCCTCCTCTTGCCTCCCCTCTCTCCTCCTACCAACAAGGACCGAAGAGATAGAGCACAAAAATCTCAAAGAAAAGAATGGCTTTGTTACTCTATACACTTACTACTGTCTTACGAACTTTGTTGGGGATAAGACCCTATATATTTATTGATATCATGTGTTTTCTAACCTATTGTTACAAGTAAATTATCAAGAAGGCAAAACCACAATTTTTTATTTTATCAATGAAAAGCAACGTGAAAACACTCACTTGGGTAAATTGGTGCGGAGTGAGCTTAAGTGTTGATCTCCCAAGCTCCCTCATCATCATAAACAGATTTCAAGGTGGCAAGTAGACGTTTACAGATAGCAACCCCAATTGCATGTACTAGTGTCGCAAATCGTCACTGCGCCGCGACGGGCAGGAAGCATTTTATATTTCCAAGGAAGCATTTTCCATGTAGTTACAGGCAAAAGAAATATGTGTAAAATGCTTCCTACACCGACGGGCAGGAAGCATTTTCCATGTAGTTACAGGCAAAAGAAATATATGTAAAATCACCCTTTTCCTTTTAGAAGCTAGGCACATCGAGTTACACACAAACACGCATAAAGATGTATGTATGTATGTATGTATGTATGTATGTACATGTACTATGTATGTGTACGTGTAAATGTAATCCATTAAAACCATACATGCTATATCCCACTGATTTCTCCTTGATTCACTCCACCTCTTTTGCTTGATTCTCTCCACCTCTTCACTTTTCCCAGAATATCTCCCAGAATATCTCCACACTTCCTAAATCTTCTCATGCTACCCTTTATTCTCTCCGAGTAGGTTCTTCTCACCTTTTCACAGGTTCTCTCACATTTACAGATTCTCTTTTACAGCCTCTAACCAAGGGCTTGTTCCCGCACACACCCTATTCACTTGTATATTTCAACAGTACGACCATTTGAGAGTAACAATGCGACTATTCTAGATGATGCACATGCCAAGGTAACGTGTTTCTCTCCATGCAATCGAGATAGCAAGGCATTGTAAAGATAAGTTTTGCCTAATCCACCTAGTCTATCAAGGAAAAAAACACCACCTTGGTTCAAAGATAGCTCTAAGGATAGTATCAACAAATGCTCTTGATTGACAAATATTAAGACTCATTTCCATGGAAACAGACAAATCAGCCTACTAAAACGAATCAAACATCATCTCAGCAAACCATTGTTGATAGTGGCAACACTTGATCTATCTGGAATAGGCAACCCTTCAAAATCAGCTAACCACTTTCCATGATGGTGTAAAAGATCTTGCATATGCAACAAAGCCTGATTCTTTGTTTTACAGAATGAGAAACACCAACATCGACACACCCTCTCTGCTACAATGAATGGAAAAAATCTTCAGAAAGTTCGATGGAGAATTTGTCCCAAAGCTGCCGAGGGTATATAGGCTCACAAAAAACCATTATAATGACAAACAATTGACGCAGGTGGAATCTTGTATTCTGAATTGCAGCTTCATGGAGACACATGTACCACTCCTCATCACTCTCCAGCATCCCTCTGGTTTCACATGTAGCCTTAAAACATGGATACAAATGTCCATTCACTGTTTGCAAATCCTAAAAAGATTTGTACCCTTTTCACACTGTGAGTAGCATCCATAATAAGTAATATTGCTCACTTGCACTCGGACTAACATTATACATACATCCAATCATATTTTCCCTTTTCCTTTTAGTCCATGAGTGAAAAGCCGAATTCCACACCCACTTGCAAGGGAAATCAACATACAGTAAGCTATTTGCATCCGCATACAATTGATTGGCTTTGAACCATTTGGTGAGAGATGTTCTTTGGTTTCTATCACAACTAATCATATCACGCAAGTCATCCTGGTCATTGAAAAGCACATTATTGTGCATTGGGAGATGAACATGTAACCTTTGTATATCGGGCTTTTCATCGTGCAAATCATATTGATATATGTGCCAGCATGCCTCTGAAGTAGAAACGTACCGTGCATCTAAATATTGACTAACCTCATCAATAACCCCATTTCTATCTTGCAAATCTATAGTAGCTCTATCATGTCCTTTGTATACATACTTATACAAATATTTTACAGCTATAATGGTGGTAGAGCATACTTCTATGTTAATATGGGCTTTTTACATCAAAGAGAGAAAAGGGTTATATATGGAACAACCCATCGACTATCCACCCTATGATCCTTTACCTAGATGAAACTACCATCATCTCGTCGCATGTAAGTTGGATACCCATTGTCATCAATGCTAGTAGTCTCGCAAAAATTTCGAGGATACTAATGTTTGCAACTCCCATTAACCATGCAAAAGGAGAGCGCATATTCTATTCACCACATGGTCCATGGACATTGCAATGACTAATTATGCTGTGCAACTCTGGAAACATCACCCTTGTCAGGAAGTTCAGCACATACCAACATATCATAGTGAGGGATCTCGATCGGTTTACATCCACTTTCCAATATCAATAATATATGTGCATGTGGCAAGCCTCTTTTTTGAAATTCAATAACAAAAACAAATCCCAATACTGTTCCAAATACTGATTTTTTCACCAATAAGTGCATCATGTCCTTATGCTTCTCATCATAAAAGACCCATGCAGTCAAGTCGGGTCGATCTTGGGTAACCTAACCCAGCAATAAAGCTTGGATATTTCATCCACTTGGGATTGCAAGTAAAGGTGATAAACTGATCAGGTTTACCCATATTTAATCCACTTGGGATTGCAAGTAAAGGTGATAAACCAATCAAGTTTACCCATCTTTCTAACAATAGCCATTGAATCCTGGTACAATTGATGCATATATCTAGGCCCCCCAGTATATGTAGATGGCAGTACCACCCTGTGTACAGCAATGCCTACAGAGACTCTATTAACCCCATTGCCTAAATTAACCATATCTACAAGACCCCGGTATACTTCAACATGCAATGCTTTTTGGTTATTACGTATCCATACCAATCTGATTCTTCCATGCTACTATATGCATCAACAATGTACTAAAAGATGACCACCGTGTAGAAGGCATGCATTTGTATCTTCCCTAATCTGCAATTTATAAGCATAATATTGTCATTGAGTTACGGTCTTTGTATCCTCATTTGAGCCTTCTCTATTCCTACCATTGATGAGTGGAATTCCAACATGCCAACTGTCCTCTCCTTGAGGAAATAGAAGAACATATAATAGAGGCATATATGAGCGATGCAAGCTAGATATTTTTTTTATAGCACCTGTATACAACATTATTTGAATGTCTCTATGCCCCACATGAAAATCATCTCCTTGACCCGGCATGATAGCTACTACCTCACTTCTTGTAGGAACCAAGTATTGCCACATGAGGTTGATCGAGCTTCAGTAAGATGACCATTCTCAAATCTGCATGTAGACTTAACAGCAACATTTATCTCATTGAACGAAGTGTACGCGCGTATGGATTATGTACATACATCATTGTTTGCAACCTTTCAACAATGTTATGATTTAAAGAGGGCATCCCATGAAGTCTATTCTCTAATTCATGCTCTGTACCATACACATAAAGCTAAGCAAATCGAGGAGCCGCATCTCAGGTTTCATGAGGTATGACAGAACCAACACGATGATAGGTGGTACCATGGATTCGAAAATTGAATACTCCTCCTCCCCTAGTGAACTGACTATCCAAGTGAGCCCCCAGTGAAACAAATGCCAAGGCATTATTATAAGAGCGTATATTCTTTCTGTATTCCTTGCATTATCATTACCACACAACAGCTCCATCAATGCAGGAGGTGGATTTTCCGATGGCCCCGTAAAGAGACTTTCCCACTTCCACAGTAGTGTTTGCCCACATATTCTTCAAGCTTTCTTAACGCCTCACACTTCCAAATTATTGCACCACAAAAATGGAACTTGTAAGAAAGGCTTCCTAATGAGTGAAGAGTACAATCTCCAGAATATACCACCATAGTTGCTAGGTGCTTGACATTCCGAGGCAAAGAAAACACCCACTTTATAGACTGACATTCAGATTTAATATCTTTCACATCACCAACGACAAAAGTTATAGAATGAAAATTATCATCCATAGGTAGCTCATTTAAATCAAATGAGAAAGGGCTTCGTGCCAAATCTCTATGTGTCTAAGCATTATGATGTTTATTGATAGGTTCTTGAAGAACTGTAGCATTGAGAATTGTTTTGTTTCTTGAAACCAAGTGGATTCCGCCATGGGGTTCACTATGCTCCTCATTTTCAACCCTTCCAAATGTTTCAATTCCAGCTATGTTAAAGTAATCTGTAAAATTAGCAACATTTGTTTTCGAATGCAAGTCCTTGTCCGTGTGCCTGTTTACGACGAGTCATGCATGTTGCATCCAAAATTTGAAGCCAACGAACTTGGTTCGAGCTCAAGTATGTACAACTCCTAGCCATCTTCAATCTCCTTCGAAACACAAAATAACAAATGCTATTTTCCTTAACTTCAAACAACATAATACTTGAGATAAACAGAGAGAGAGAGAGAGAGAGACAATGACATAGATAGACAGTGAGATATATATAGAGAGAGAGAGAGAGAGAGATGGAGAGACAGAGACAGAGATAGAGACAGAGACACACACAGAGAGAGAGAGAGAGAGAGAGAGAGAGAGAGAGAGAGAGAGAGAGAGACTGAGATAAAGTAAGGTAGAGTTGAAACATGTTGAGAGATGGAAAATAAGACCGCGAAGACAAAATAGAAGAGAGAAGTATTAAATTTGAGAAAATAGAAATGTCATATATATCACCAAAATGAAGAGCCAAATCTAAAAGTTGGAACACAATTTGACCCTTGATCAAAAAACATCATCCCTCTCTCACAAAATCTCTAAGCAACTACCCTGGCTTCTAAAACATGGCACATCTTTTTCATAATTGCATTGAGTTGATTAACATATATCTTTAGACTCAATACCTCCACGCCTAAAGTACGCACTTGATCTTTTAGAGAATCTACGTGTTCTTTACATTGCCCATTGCATCCACGTAGACATTTCCCAATTTGAACATGCATGTTCTCCATGAAAGAAATTATGTCTAGTTGGTTTGCCTCCATGTGACCACTATTGTCATGGGGACGCCATGGAGATGATGAGTCAACTCACGTATCTCCCCTTTGGTTGCCACTTCCACGAATCTCATCCCAAACGGCATCTAAGTACTCCTTGTAAGCAACCAAATTTTTCTCAGTGCGGTCGCATGTATCCGCAATAGTCTGTAGATGTTTAGAGCTTGTTTGTCTAGAGGGAGTCCAGAGGGAGACCTTGACCGAGCAAGGTTTTTTGCAGCTCAAACATTCATCAACTCAGGTGATGTAGACAAAACTACTTCTTCATTGGAAGAATCATCCATAGCCACTACATCTTTGGAGCAGTTATTATCATTTTGAAGCCCCATGCTGAAATCAAAAATTAATATCTTAAAGCTCTACAATTATCTCTATGTATCTTTGTCAACATATACCTAACCCTAGTAACCTACATGTATACCGCACCAAAAAGAAGAACACAGTGATACATATAATTGTCTATGAAAGGTTTGTTTACTTTTTTAAGAATGTTTATCAATTAATATAAATGCATATATTCTCCAAGGCTACTACAATTTGTATATTCTATATATTCTAAACAATCTCAAAGGCAGAAGTCCAAAAAATGAAAGATTTCTAACATATCAGTATTACACTAATATTTGCAATCATATTATCAACAACAAAACACTCATAAGATAGAAAGAGATATAAAAAGTATCTTGATGTACACAATCCTCTCTCTCTCTCTCTCTCTCTCTCTCTCTCTCTCTCTCTCATTCTCTAAGTAATCCTCACTCTATGCATCCCTTTTCAACACAAAAATTGAGAGAGACAGTGATGGCATCAAAAGAACTAACCTTAAGTTAAAGAGAATTATACTCGAAAGCACCAACTTTGATTCAATCTCCTTGTGCTTGCTTCTACACATTCACATACAAAGACACATAAAATAACAAACTTATAATCTCTCTATTTTTTTCACCCTCTCCTAACTATATTTCACACCAAATACAAAATAAAGCGCAATAATAACTATTGGTATATTTCATGTGTGTGAGTACGTGAAAGAGAGAGAGAGAGAAAGAGACAAACAGACAATCAAACATACAGAAGGGGGGGGGGGGAGAGAGAGAGAGAGAGAGAGAGAGAGAGAGAGAGAGAGAGAAGAGACCCATCCATCAATAATCTTAAATCTTATTACATTATCTTTACCAACTTTTTCAATGGAATGCATTTCAATATTTTCCTAAAAACGAAGCGCTTTTCCTCGAAGCTCCTACATCTACTACCACAATGTAAAAGCCATCTAATAATCCTAATGCCTCTTTGATTAAAAGGAGCTTGAGATTATCATCTAGCTGATAAGGATCTAAGACTATATAAATATATCGAGGATTAATATCATCCCACCCATCAAAGCCAAGAACTTCCCATTTTGGGGCATCTCCTCAAAGAAGATCGTATCCAACAATTTGTTATTGTCATGGGTCAACTTCAAGATATTTAATGACATTGTCTCTGCATGAAACATAATCAAGCTATATATTAATAACAATCATGATCTTTTTTATACCTAGAAAAAGTAAGAAAGAATAAAAAACACTTATACAATCTACCACCAATGGATACTAAATAATAACACAACCATATTTATTTTCAAAGGAGCTTGTGCTTCTCTATCACCATGGACATTATAGTCCTTGTTGCAACTGCTTGAGAACTTCACGGTGCAAACTATAAATAAACCCACTTTCTCTAGCCATGCCCTGTTTTTGTTTAGATTTACGTCCATGGTTGTTGTGAGCCTCTCAAATTCGACCATGGTTTGCTATGGAATGTGGATAATAGAGTAGGCTATGCAGGCGATGAAAATTGTGAAGGTGAGTAATGGAAAGAAAGAAGAAAAGATTGAGAACACAATGATAGCCAAGAAAACGCAAACTCTGATAAAAGATTATAGGCAAAAGATGGATAATAGATAAGAAGGACGTTAAACCATGGTAATGATAATCTAAACAAAAAAAGATTTACTCACGATTTCACAATGATGACAATAATGTCAAATGTTGTTGAGTAGGGCTGAGAGTTGTTTTTTTAAAAGTGTTCATCCTTTAAAATGAAGTATTTAATAAATAGTATCACCACTCAAAGAGTAATTTTCCTTACTAGAGTAATTTTGACAAATCATATCCCTCATAAGCATAGGCTTTGTGTATAGTAATATCATTTCATATAATTGATCATCCTTTAGCAATGTCCACTTCTTTACACTTCATAAGAGCACATGCATGTACACACACACACACACACACACACAAACACACACACCCACACATGACGTTCACATGTGTACATACACAAGCACACATGTGCATATATATGCACACATACATGTATATATGCACACACCCATACACACACACACACACACACACACACACAGAGAGACCCACACATTCACGTGCACATGTGTACATACACATGAGAGTAGGCAAGCAGGGGTAAAATGCCAAAAAACTCCTAACTAAACCCCATCTAATTGAGGGCATAGAGTGTGTATGTGTGTGTGTGTTATTTAAACATAGAGTGTGTTTATATGTTTACATATATAATTTGTGTGTGTGTATAATCTATTTATGTGTTGATATATATTTGTGTGTATATGTATACATATAAACCAACTCTATGTCAACCATGTCCTCCTCCTCCTCATGGTGATAATGTTCATCATGTGTATCAATAAACACATTATTATCCTTTTCATGCATCATCTTAGCAAAGGTCCATTGTCTTCTTCTCTAAATTTTGCATTATATTTATCTTTTATGTGTATGTGTTGATATATATTTATGTTTGTATATATATGTATTTATGTACATTTGTATGTATGTATATATACATACATATACATATATATGTATATATACACTCATATATATATATATATATATATATATATATATATATATATGTTATATTTATGTAATTATATTTATGTGTGTGTGTGTGTGTGTGTGTGTGTGTGTGTGTGTGAGAGAGAGAGAGAGAGAGAGAGAGAGAGAGTGTGTGTGTGTGTGATTTTGGCGAGAAAAATATTTTAGTTTTGAGAATAGAAAAGTGTGTGTGGGTGTGTGTGTGTGGTTATTGTTGTGTGTTCTTGAAGTTTGCATATGTCTTGCATTATATTTCTATTTTATGTGTATGTGTGTGTGTGTGTGTGTGTGTGTGTGTGTGTGTGTGTGTGTGTGTGTGTGATTTATTTATGTTTGTGTTTATATATACATATATATGTATACATATATAATTTGTGTGTGTGTATAATTCATTTATGTACATTTGTATGTATGTATATATACATACAGATACATAAATAGGTATATATATGTATATATATATACACACACATATATATGTTATATTTATGTAATTATATTTATCTTTTATATATGTCTGCGTGTGTAATAATTATATATATATATATATATAATTCATGTATTTATAATTATCTTATGTCTATGTTATTTATTTGTGTGTGTTTATATAATTATCTTATATATATTTGTGTGTGTAATAATCATATATATATTTATCTATTTTATACATTAAAAATTTAAATTTTCTTAAATTTTTAAACGGCATGTGTGTGTGTGTGTGTGTGTGTGTGTGTGTGTGTGAGAGAGAGAGAGAGAGAGAGAGAGAGAGAGAGAGAGAGTGGTTGTTGTTGTTGTTGTTGTTGTTGTTGTTGTTGTTGTTGTTGTTGTTGTTGTTGTGTGTGTGTGTGTGTGTGTGTGTCAGTAAAATAAAGGTAAGGTTTTTTTTACGTGTCTTAAGTTTTTTTGTTGGTTGGGAGGATTTTTGTGTGTTATCTTTGTAGAGTGCATTGTGCCATATGTTTTGTATAGTAGGTTTATAAGAATCCAAGTTGCACTTTCACCTATGGAGAGTGGATTGGTTAGAGAAACTCTCAAACAGCAAGAAAAAGGGTGTGTACTTATGTATCTTTAATTAAACACACATGTACACACACAAAGGTTAAGCACCCAAATGTATAGGTCCAAACATCCATGTACACACACAATGTATTCGCATTAGTATATTTGACACACATCGACGTCGTATATAGTATTCATGCTTCTACTTACTTATATAATTGTATGTATGATTGACAAATGGAAGAGGTGACTTGCATTTTTTTTTTGAGCACATGAGAAGCACTCTTTCCTTTGAGAAAAGGGTGAATTTGGTTGTCGGGTTTGAGCGTCGTTATTTCCATGTTCCAAGTTGATCTGGGCCATGGCCGGTTTATGCTGTTAATTGGAATGATGTTTTCAAAATTATGATACGATTAGATTCAGATAAATTAGATGAAAATATTACGCTCATGATTATTCACAAGAAAGCCTATTACATGGGCTAGAATACTATACCAGCTGAAGGCGGAGTTGAAAAATATTGGGCCTAATTCAAAGACCGAAATTGGTATGTTTATCACGTTCACGTACAAGAGCTTATGCACAAGGATAAGCGTAGCAAGAAGAATTAGGTGCAAGGAAGTAATGCTCCAGAAGAAACATGGAAGGAGCAGTAGCATGCAAGTCAGTAATAGTAGCGGAGCTCTGGTAAAATTTTTAGAAATTAATACATAACTCATTTTTATGCATAATGTGAAAAGAGGACTTCCTACCATATTTCTAGGATTGGATATCCTATGCTAAAAGAATGATTTTCATTAAATTCATGGGAAACTAATTTTTAGTATTTATGCATAAATAATTAAATTAAGAAAAGAGAAATTTTTGGTGTTTTTATTTTTATTCAAAAAGAGAAATTCCCATGATAATGGAGATCCATGTAATTAAATGGAAAAAGAGAAATTTTGGTATATTAAAATAATAAATATTTTTTAAAAGAGAAATTTTAGATAAATTTATTTTATGCATGAGAAAATTTAAATGATAAAAGAGGAATTCCCATGACATTTGAAATTCAATCATTTAAATGGTAAAAGTGGAATTCTTGGCATATTTGAATTAATGGATATTTTTATTTAAATTTAAAGAGGAATTTTAGATAAATTTATTTTATGCATGAGAAAATTTAAATGATAAAAGATGAATTTCCATGACATTTGGAATTCAATCATTTAAATGGTAAAAGTGAAATTCTTGGCATATTTGGAATAATGGATATTTTTATTAAAGAAAATAGGAATTTTAGATAAATTTATTTTATGATAAAAGAGGAATTCCCATGACATTTGGAATTCAATCAATTAAATGCAAAAAGAGGAATTCCCATGATATTTGAGATCCAAAAAATTAAATAGAAAAAGAGGAATTTCTAGCATAATTCATACTATGAGTATTTATCAAAAGAGGAATTCCCATGACATTTGGAATTCAATCAAAATTAAATGCAAAAAGAGGAATTCCCATGATATTTGAGATCCAAGAAATTAAATAGAAAAAGAGGAATTTCTAGCATAATTCATACTATGAGTATTTATCAAAAGTGAAATTTTGAGCATTATTGGGAAATATGGGTAGAATTGATTTTTATAAATCCCATGAATCTTTTACTCAAAAGAAGAATATTGAATATATTTCACTTGAGAAAATTGAGAAAGAATATGAAAATATCCGTTGAGAAAAAGTACCTTTACCTAGGCCAAGCAATTGGCAGAAATTTAGAAAAGTCCCATCGGTATCAAAAATAGAAAATGTTACTAAATGTGAATAGATGAGAATAAGATGTGAATGCGATGTGATAAGATGTGAGTGTGATGTGAATGGATGAGATGTGATGTGAATGGATGGATGTGATGTGATGTGAATCGGGTAGATGTGAATGGATGAGATGTGATGTGAATGGATGGATGTGATGTGATGTGAATCGGGTAGATGTGAATGGATGAGATGTGATGTGAATAGATGGATGTGATGTGATGTGTGAATCGGGTAGATGTGAATGGATGAGATGTGATGTGAATGGATGGATGTGATGAGATGTGAATCGGGTAGATGTGAGTGGATGAGATGTCATGTGAATGGATGGATGAGATGTGATGTGAATCGAGATAGAAGTGAATGGATATGATGTGAATCGACATAGATGTGAATCGACATAGATGTGAATGGATGAGATGTGATGGATGTGAATGGATGAGATGTGATGTGAAATGGATGTGATGTGATGTGACGAGAATCAGGATAGATGTGAATGGATGAGATGTGATGTGAATGGATGTGATGTAAATAGATGTGAATGGATGAGATGTGAATCGGGTAGATATGAATGGATGAGATGTGATGTGAATGGATGGATGAGATGTGATGTGAATCGGGATAGAAGAAAAAGGATGTGATGTGAATCGACATAGATGTGATGTGAAATGGATGTGATGTGATGTGACGAGAATCAGGATAGATGTGAATGGATGTGATGTAAATAGATGTGAATGGATGTGATGTAAATAGATGTGAATGAGTGAGATGTGATCTGAATGGATGGATATGATGTGATGTGAATCGGGTAGATGTGAATGGATGAGATGTCATGTGAATGGATGGATGTGATGTGATGTGAATCAGGTAGATGTGAATGGATGAGATGTGATGTGAATGGATGGATGTGATGTGATGTGAATCGGGTAGATGTGAATGGATGAGATGTGATGTGAATGGATGTGATGTGAATCGGGATAGATGTGAATGAATGTGATGTGATGTGAATCAAGATATATGGGAATGTATGAGATGTGATGTGAATGGATGTGATGTGATGTGATGTGATGGGGATCAGGGTAGATATGAATGGATGAGATGTGATGTGAATGGATATGATGTGATGTGATGTGATGTGATGTGGATATGGATAGATGAGAATGGATGAGATGAGATGAGGATAGATGTGGATAGATGTGATGGGATGTAATATAATGTGATTGGATGAGAATGAATGAAGGACGATGGGAATACATATGATTGGATTAAACAATGTGAATTGACGTAGAAGAATGTGGAATAACGAGAAATGATGTGAAACAATGTGGAAAGATGAGAGTTCGTTAGAAATTGTATTTATGACTTGTTTTTAAATGACTGTTTTATGTCAAGAATGCTGGGGAAGCATTTTGACTATATTGTGAATGAGGTCATGGAGATCTAAGTGATAAAGTTGCAATAGCTGATCGAGAGTCAACGGAGGACGTCTCATGTAGCAAGGTCGGCCGAGGTCTTAACGAGCCTCGGTTCGATTTAAATGGTGAGCTTCCAGTACGGTGGATGAGGGACCAAGGAAGCGGCCTATGAGTCAAGCACTAGACCTGCGAAGGATCCTAGAGGGTGCTGACCATATGATGCTCGGGCTCTAGGTCACCGAAGATACCCACGCGTGCGTTGAGGAAGAAAAGGAAACAAGGTGTTAGAGTTGTTTTCTGAACTCGAACATGGATCTGGTTGATTGACCTTGCTGGTCCTCATGAGTCCATGGCTTTTTTATATGGATCTGTTGGTTGATCTTGCTGATCTTCAACCGAGAGTCCATCTGGATTTTTATAAGTGAATATATTTCTGGGTACTATGAGCCAGGAACTATTGAAAAGGCCCCTGAGTGGACAGGTGGTGAGCATTCTGATTTTGCCAATGATGCCATAGGTACACCGATGAAGGAATAATTGGAAATTAGAATTCAACCGGATATTTTGGAGGATTATGATCAGTGATATTATGGTTTCATTAAAAGATTGTTTTAAAGACAGCTGAATCTGTGGAACAGGCAATTTCATATTGGGTGTGTAAGTGGTGTGACTATCTTAAAGTTTGCTTGAAGTGCCAACTAGGGAGCCTAGGAACTCTTTTCCCTGGTACCCGGGACAAAACATAACCAAATTCTTAAATGGATCCTATCACTACAGTGGTTGGGCGATTGGCTAACCCATGGGATTGGATGGGGTTAGGCTGGACTGATGGATCCCTAAAATGAGACTCAATTCTGTTAAGTTACGATAGTTGAAGTAAATCTCGGATAGTCTTTGTTCTATGGAAAAGAATAAACGGCTATGCCTCTTGATGAGGAAAAAAGCGTGGGTTTCTATGATCCAAGTGCACGTCTCTTTCCTTGATTTGACCATGTGACTTACGGGTTTAGTCGGATCAGTTTGGTTAGTTCAAGCTCTTGACTACGTTAGAATAAAAATATCTTGGAGGAATCGCCCGTGCTTTCTGGGCGAGGGAAGTTTTTCCGGGTTTGGTCTTGGAAGAACCGAGGGATTAGTCTCTTGTGTAGATATCCGTGGGCGAGGCCCCGAGTGAGAGGCTCTGCCCTGCGCAAGAAGTGCTCCTTGCGCTGCTAGCACCTCCGATTTCGTTACGCGCAGAGGGGGCAAGGATCTTTCAATCTCAATTTCATTCTTATAGGCAAGCACATCCATCATCCCATATTAGGCAAGCACATCCATCAGCCCATATTATAGGCAAGCACATCCATTCATTCTTATAGGCAAGCACATCTAGCAGCCCATATTATAGATATAGATTTTAGAAATCCTTTAGATAGATCGAGATTAGGCTTTTAGGAAGATTTCTTTGAAGAAGTAACAGAATCCGGATTTACTTTTCCTTATCATCGACATCAAGTGGGTTTGACTTTTGTTGAGGCGTGGGGCGGACTGCCCACCGGGTGTTGCCAAGTGTTAACCCGTAGATTTATCCTTAGCTATTTACCATTTATTCGCCAAATAAGTCATGAGAATCCAATCAACATACTAAATGCATGTGTCGTTTTGTACCACACATGTTAACATCTTAAGGCGCAAAGTGCACTGTAATGTATTCATTCATTCAGAGCACCAATAATATACGCAGTCACACATGGTTCGCCGATTACTTGTTCTTTATTTCTTTGATTGATTGTACTTGTCTTTAATGTTATGTATCTTTGATGCTTTAATATGAGTAACTGTATTTGTTGGCTTTTTCGTCAATAGTCACAAAGAAAACAAGCACAAAATTTTGGTACTTCAGGAATATATGGTTCATCATGTCATAAAATGTAGCTGGAGCATTAGTAAGTCCAAAAGGTTGAAGAATATAAGGTCCATCATGCGACTAAATGTAGTCAAAGAATTAGTAAGTCTAAAAGGCATTACTAAAAACTCATAAAATGACCCATTTGCATGCAAAAGGCAGTCTTATAATCTTCTTTGGTAATCCTAATCTAATTTAAGGTCAATTTTGGAAAACACCTTGGCTCAACTTATCTAAGAGATCATCTATACATGGGATAGGATATCTATTCTTGACACTATTCTTATTTAAATCTCAGTAGTCTATGCACATGCAAAATGTTCTATTCTTCTATTTAAAACGAGAAGAATAGGTACTCCATATGGACAACTACTAGGCCTAATAAGTTACCTATCAAGTAGGTCCTTAATCTAATTCTGGATCTCTTTTTGCTCTAAAAAATTTACTCCATATGGAGCTCTACAAAGGATGAATGCTACCAGGGATAATGTCCATCTTATGGTCTTCTGGTCTAGAATTAGGTAATCCAAGAGGTAACACATTCATAAAATAATCTAAAAATTGTGAATTAAATGTCTCGTGTGGTGTGTCCTTAGAAATTGGTTTTAAAGCAATAAGCTCATTAACCATGACTAGATAAGTCTTTTCCTTTTTCCTCATGGCTCGCTTGTTGGCTTCGGGGTATGGCTAAGAAGTGCGCAATGACTAGATTCCCATAATCCTTTCAAATATACATTCTCACCATTGAATGCAAAAGATAAGTCATGAGAATTATAATCAATGCAAGGATTATGCTCATGTCTCCATGGCATACTGAGAATAACATCATATGAGTGCAAAGGTGCAACAAGAAAAATGTGAGGTTGCCTATATGGTGCAATAGATAAAATCACGTCTTTCACTTCCTTAGTGTAGTTATACTTTGTTTCTTGAAAAGTAGTCTTAATCTTATACTTTGAAGGAATAGCATTTAACTTAAGAGCATGCCCAAGATTTTGGAAAATGAAATCATGCATACTTCCATCAACATTAATATATTTACTTCCTTGTCCCTTAATTTTTCCTTTCATTTTTAGAAGCATATGAGGTGAAACTTTCTTTACAATGGATTTAAGCATACCTGGATCATCGAAAATATCTTCATGTTTGGAACTATCCCTTGATCGAGAGAGGTCTTTATCCTCCACATCTTCCTCACCAATGAATCATGTTGGCTTGTGAAGTTTGTTGCTTCTTCTTCTCTTGGCAATTGGGTTTGATATGTCCTTTTTATCCACAATTGTAGCATTTCACATTTTTAGGTACAGAATCTTGCTTCTTCTTTGCATCATCGCTCTTTTTATTGTTATTGTTATGTAGCATTATATGGTAGTCACATGTGTGTGAACACACTTAGGACCGTCGGGGCCCTTTTTCCCTCACTAGGAGGTTGTTTTTCCCATGCGTATGTACACCACCCTCTTATTTACTCATTTTGGGGTGTGTACTTATCTTTTGTATTTGGCACACATTTGTTCATTCTAATCTAGTGAGTTTGTGTGCACTCAAGCTTCTCTATCTTGTGTGTGTGCATTATTGCAGACCCTAATTCCAATACCTGGTATCAGAGCTAGCTTCCTTGACACTTGATCTAGTAGTCGGCCTCCCTCATCATGACCCTATTTTTCTATCTCCGAGATTGAGATGCCCTCTTAGAAGAAGAAGGTATATACTGTAGTGTGATGTATATAAAGTATACAATAATTTTGAGGTCTGTATAGCGACACGACTCAGGCGCATTTTGGGCACCACAAGGTTTTTGTAGACGTTCTCAAGAGGCATCATTTTGGATTGGTTCTACTCGCGATTTTGGGTGTTTGGGCTGTGTAGCGGCAAATATTTGGTGTGCAGCAGCATCTACAGTGTCTTCAACAACATCGACCATCATACTTTTGCCAATAATACTCTATTCTCTACTCTGTGTTATTTTTCATACACTTTGCAGGTGATTCAGTCAGTTGGTAGCCATCCAGGGTTACATTTAGTGAATACTGATGAGTACTTGTAGTGTGTTGAAAGATTTTGCATTTGGTAGAAAGTCATGGCTAGCAGTAGTGATGTATTCAACATGTTGTCTCTGCTGAGGACTAACTACCCATTGTGGTTCTATATGATGAGGCATGTATTGGTTGCTAAAGGCCTTTGGAATGTGATCAGTGTGGTAGTGAAACTCGTCCTGTTTCACAAGTACCAGTAGTGCAACCAGGTGATGCAAGTCCATCTGAAGTAGAATCTGATACAGATGTGGCTCCTCCACATGCACCACCAGTACCTCCCACTGCTGCTCAAACGAGATGGGATGGAAGAGATGCACAGGCACATACATTGCTTGCACTTTCTGTGAAGCGAAGCATTATTCCTCATATTCGGTCATGTAATACTTTAAAACAGGCATGGGATGCACTTGCTGCATTATACTAGGTGCGCGATGAAGCACGTGTTGCATATCTGTGCAAATAGTTGGAGTTTGAGCACATGAATAAGGGAGACTCAATGGACAACTTCTTGACCAAGATCCAAGATTTTAAGTAGTAGCTTGCTAGTGTGAATGAGATATATCCTGATAGTACATTGGTGCACAGTTCTGAATGCATTGTCGGGTTCTTATCAGAGTTTTGCCTCTACCCTTAGACTCGCGATGAAGGGAAATCCAAATACCCTTACATTTGATGACCTGGTTTCAGTACTCTTGCAAGAAGAGCAGTCTAGGTAAAACAGATCTGTTATGCAAGTTGGTGACCAAGATTTTGTTGCCAATCAGAAAGACAAAGGTAAAGCTTCTTCGCATGGTGGCTCTAAGCCAAAATCAAAATCCTCATGTAAGGATGCAGAGAAAGAAGGTGATAAGCCTAAAAAGAAGGGCAAATGTCACTATTGCAGGAAAGCAGGGCACTACATAAATGAGTGCAAGAAAAGGCTCGAGAAGGAGAAAAAGAAAGAATCGCGCATGGTTGTGGTTGGCTGATGCATCTACACCAAGTGCAGAGAAGAAGTAATCTGCAAGTTTTGTTCAAGATGATTGGGCATGGACTATACATTGCAATTATGACCCTTTTGTTCATGATGTATGAATGTCAGTGTCGTAGAATCGAATGCTTGGTACTTTGACAGTGGTGCTAGTAAGCACATTACTTCACAAAAAAAAATTATTCTCATCTCTGGAATCTGTCCCAAGCAGGAACCATCACATGTGCAAATGGTTCCTCATATCTTGTTAAAGGAGTTGGTAGAGTTGTGCTCGCTGCTACAAATGGGGGTGCATTTACTCTTTCTAAAGTGTTATATGTGCTAGGCATTAAGAAGAACTTGTTGTCTATTTCAGTAGAGCAGGGAGTAAATGACATCGACGCCATCTAGCAGCTCGCCAACCTCACCAGCCTCAATATCTCCAATAACTTTAGTGGATGAGCTTCCCCTCCTTTACCAACCTCACTCGCCTTCAAGAAGAACTCGCTGTCAGTTTCAGCCTTAGCGTTGTTAGGCCTGACAGTGAAATTTGTGGATAACAGATGTACAGTTCAGGATAGAAATGATGGCTATTTTCATGGCCCATACAAGATGGATGTATTTGAGAAGTTACAGCATGATGCTTGCTCAATCTCTATGACTCGTGCTATGAGTGATGTAGAATTATGGCATGCACAATTTGGCCATCTGAATTATGACAATTTGTTACGCCTTCAAGGACATGATATGGTGTCTAAGGTGCCAACTCTTGAGACCCCTACTAGACATGTATGTGAGGGGTGTATTCTTGGTAAAATGCATCGGGCATCATTTCCAAAGGATGGATCTGTGAGAGCTGTTAAGAAATTATAGCTTATACATAGCGATGTATGTGGTCCTATGAGGACACCATCATGTATTGGGGAATATCTCTACTTCGTCACTTTTATTGATTATTACTCTAGATATAGCTGTGTGTATCCATTAAAGTAGAAATCAGAGGTTTTTATGTGCTTTGGGCACTTCGTATCCATGGCTGAAAATGCATGTGAATGTAAAGTTGGCACCCTTCGTTCAAATCAAGGGGGGGAGTATATGTCCAAGGAATTTCATGCATATATGGCTGAAAAAGGCATAAGGCATCAATGTACAGAGCCATACACACCTCAGTGAAATGGTGTGGCTGAGAGGAAGAACAGGTCTCTCATGGAATTGGCACGATGTATGGTGAAAGCTCAAGATTTACCTCATGGTTTTTGGTTAGAGGCAACTATGTACGCAAACTATGTGTTGAACAAATGCCCTACCAAGGCCTTGTAGTCTAAAACTCCTTATGAAGCGTGGCATGGCAGGAAGCCTTCTGTGGCTCCTTTGCATATTTTTGGTTGTCTTGCTTATGCTCTTGTGCCCGAGCAACAATGCAGTAAGCTTGATGATAAGGCAGTTATATGTATAGTTGTGGGATATAGTTCAAAAAGCAAGGGATATACTCTACCATCCAGCCTCAAAGAGGATTTTGGTAAGTAGAGATGTTTTTGTTGAAAACTCAGTTCAGCCCATGCTTTCATGCAAAAAATAGCAAAAGTATGCTCACAAGACATGTTTGATTCGCTCCTATCTTTGTTTAATGGAGGGCAGCCATATGTAGGGCAATTGAATGCTCAACCAAGTGCTGAAATTCAGCCTTAGCGGGTGCAAAATCAGCCTGCAAATCCGCTTTTTGATGAGGCAATTATTGAGGATGTAGTGGATGAGGAGAGAGCAGACATAGAAGAATTGAGGCGTATGCCAAAATGGCTTGTGCAGATATTGAGGGATAGCAAGTTGGTAGCTCCTTTACCTAGCAGAACTCGTGCAGGTTCTCATCATGTAGATTATTCTCATGTGGATCATGTTCTCATTTCTACTTTATGTAATGAGGAGGAACCTGTTTCCTTTGAGGAAGCACATGATGATGATCATTAGATGCATGCTATGTGGGATGAGTATAACTCTATACTCAAGAATTACACCTGGTATTTGACAGATCTACCTCATGGCAAGAAGGCCATTGGTACTAAGTGGGTTTACAAGTTAAAACACAAAGTAGATGGTAGCATTGATCGCTACAAGGCCAGACTTGTTGCAAAGGGGTATGCCTAGCAAAAGGGCATTGATTATGATGAGACCTTTGCACCCACATCTCGTATGACTGCCATTAGGTGTCTCATTGCTTTGGCAGCACATCATGGGTGGAATGTACATCAATTGGACATTAAGACTGCATTCTTGAATGGTGATTTACATGAGGAGGTGTATGTATCGCAGTCTCTTGGTTTTGTTGTGTGAAAGGAGAAGAGTCTAAAGTATGCAGGTTGAAAAAGGCTCTTTATGGCCTTAAGCAAGCTCCTAGAGCATGGTATGAGAAGATTCAGACCGCAAATGATTTTTGCAACAGTCCAACAAAGAGTACCCTCTATGTGAAGAGGAGTAAATCACATTTTTGGTCATTGTTCTATGCATTGATGACATGCTACTCACAAGACCCAATATAGATCAGATTTCAGCCTTTAAGACTAATTTTTGCAGTCATCGTTTGAGATGTCGGATTTGGGGCCGTTGCATTACTATTTAGGGATTCAATTTATGCAGTGCAATGATGGCATTGTTATGCTGTAGTCTAAATATATACAGAAGCTATTGAGAAGAGGTTTAATCTTGAAGACTATAAACCTTTGGGTACACCTATGGAGATAGGTACTCGACTTAGTCTTCAAAATGTAAGAGACTCTTTTGATGCTAGTTTGTATCAGCAGGCTGTTCGATCCCTTCTAAATGTATGCAAACACGAGGCTAGATATACAGTATACAGTCTCACAGTTGAGCAGATTTATGCATAGCCCAGGTACGAAGCATTGGCAGGCTTTTACGCGGGTTTTTCACTATTTATAGGGCACTCAATATTTTGGATTGTTCTATCCAAAAGGGGGCGAGTCACAGCTGCATGCTTTTAGTGATTTAGATTGGGTGAGTCACAGCTGCATGCTTTTAGTGCCCACTAGTGGGTTTTGATTTCACGTTGGTGATTCATGTATATCATGGCCACAAAAGGCTAGATACAACCACAAAGGGCTACATACAAACTCGCCTCATTTAAGGGCGGGAATCGAATGATCATAAGGGGAAGAGATGATTCTCCTCCGGCTGGCCGCTCTGTGAGGAGAAGGTTATCTCATACAGGGGGAGGGGGGGAACAACCACACAGGTGGTCTCTGTAATGCCAAATGGGGTCACCGCCTCTATGTGCGAGGAAAGGGCAAGGCCTCCAAAGTCTCAAGAAAGCTTCCCGCCGCTTCAACATGTGGTCAGAACCTTCCTGTAACTTCCCCAACTGACCATGGAGGGTGTGAATGATATCAAGCCATATGCTCCTGATGGTCTCCACTAGCAGAGTGTGGGTACCCTCGATGGCCTCAAGCATGCCAAATGTGCCAGGCTACTGTGCTACTACAAATCTCCCATCTCTGAATGTGTGGCTCAGACGTCTTATGGCTGATTTGGGTGTTGGACAATCACTAATAGAGCCAGAGTGCATTAGCAATTGCGAGGAACCCAATGTTTCATGCTCACACTAAGCACATTGAGGTGCATTACCACTATGTCAGGAAAAGACTCTTAGCAGCAGAGATCAGCTTGGTCTATGTGCCTACACACATGATAACATGGCAGATTTATTCACGAAGGCTCTTCCTCATGAAAGTTCGAAGCTTTTCGTAAAGCTTTGGGCTTATGCCTTTTCAGGATTGATCGGCCATACCCTGTACATATTTACATCATCACTCCAGGAGGGATTTGTAGCATTATATGGTAGTGATGTGTGTGAACACGCTTAGGACCGCCAGGGCACTTTTTCCCTCACTAGGAGGTTTTTTCCCCCACGCGTATGTACACCCTCTTATCTACTCATTTTGGGGTGTGTACTTATCTTTTGTATCTAGCACACATTTGTTCATTCTAATCTAGTGAGTTTGTGTGCTCTCAAGCTTCTCTATCTTGTGTGTGTGCATTGTTGCAACCCTAACCCTAATTCCAACATGTTGTTAGTAGTACCACGATTATTGTTGGTAGAAACAACATTTATTATCGTTGGTGTCCTGTTAAACTTACAAAAAGGAATAAAATTTTTAAATTTATTAGCATAAGAATACTGAGGTGGTTTCTTCTCCCTTGGAACTACATTCTTTCGCTCATAGTTGTAAGCTAAAGAGATTACCGTGGGATAGAGAATGAGGTTGAAACATATTCATTTCCCATTCTAAGAGTAGGCTTCTGAAATACGGCACTAAATTTCTACTTTTGGTCCTTCGATCTCACTCTTTTAATGGCGTTTAGTTGAGTAAGAGTTTGCCAAAACTTATCCACATATACCTGCACAATCTCTTTGTTGTTCTTTCCTCATTTAATTGAGCTTGTGAGAGAAGTTACTCTGGAATAGAAGGTGGTTGTGGGTTTGACATAATGTGGAATGAAGAATGAAAAATAAAATTGTAAAAATTTGATGGTAATCATGATAAACAAGAAAATAATATGTGCAAAATAATACTTATGGGCCTTGCTTCAAATTTGATAAAACTCGTATGTTATACCAATTTTTACGGAGTAAGAATCAACAACTTTAAGTACCAAAAAGCTCATAAGTGCTTTTGTGAGCTTGGTAGAACTCGAGAAAAGTTGTCAAAGAAGCCCAAAATGTGGAGAACCTTGATGCTCAATTGGTCTCAAAACCCTTGATTAAATCATTAGGAATTTTTTGAGGTCATTTTTGGGCCTTGTAAGAAAGTTTGACCGGAATATTTCCTCCAAAAAGGGGGCACCGGATAAAATTTTTGCAAACGAACTCCAAATTTGTCGGACCTCACATATTTAGATTCTACTCTTCAAAAGCTATCCATTGATATATAACACGATAGGGTTCGGAGAAGGGACAAGATAGATACCTAGAAGATTCCTTTTTGCCTGGGAAAGATTCACGTTACTCCATTGATATATAACACGATAGGGTTCGGATACCTAGAAGATTCCTTTTTACCTGGGCAAGAATCACTTAACATGATTCTTCCCCAGGCAAAAAGGAATCTTCTAGGTATCTATCTTGTCCCTTCTCCGAACCCTATCGTGTTATATATCAATGGATAGCTTTTGAAGAGTAGAATCTAAATATGTGAGGTTCGACAGTTGACAGTGCCTTGCAGCCTTTTGTCTCTTCCCGTGCAATGATTTCTTGATTTGTTAAAGCTTTAAAAGTCCCCAAAATTAATTTCCATGGCCTCCTTTGCTCCAAAAGCTTTCATAAAAATTTTATTTTGGATTTTGTCTAAAAATTCTTCTCGTTGAGTGGTCCCCAAAGCATTGATACCACTGTAAGGACCTTTATGACACCTAGAGAAGAATTCTTTTTTTCGAACACAAAAATTAGAGCAAACCATAGACTTGAAACAAATTAAATGCATGAACCTTACATAAACAAATTTCTACTGAAGTAGATAAACATGAAAGCTTGAAAATAAGAGAGAGATTATCACTAACACAAGATTGGGTTCAATCTCCCCCCCTGGATAAGTGTGACCCCTCATACCACCCATCTATATTTATATATATTGAGGCTCTCTTTCAGATCCAACTGGTTAAATAGAAGACTCTAGTCAAATCACTTTTTTGGATATCAATCCAGAAAAGGTTCAGGCTGCTTGTAAATATCTCTCCCTATGTATAAATAAAGCTATTTCACTTCAGTAGAGCAGGGAGTAGATGACATCGAAGAAGAGCTCTAGAAAACAAAGGAAGAATTGTAAACACTTACAACAGTCAAACATAGAGTAAACTTGGGAACAAACACATTTAAGAAATATTATTGATTTGTAGGCGAGGGAGCTCTCTCACAACTCAAACAGGAAAAAGTGCAGATGCAGTAGGAGATCAAGACCCTACAAAAGAAATGTACAGATGCTGAGCTACAAAGTGACCATCTGTTAAGCTAGCACATGTTTACCATCATGGAGTAGCATGAAGCTCAGGCAAGAAATGATAGAGAAACTCTACCGGTTTTACAAAGTAAAGTCAGTGCTCTGGATCCACTAGATGATGCAAAAGTAAACAAGCTATCCGCCACGAGTGAAGTCGACACATATGAACTTGCATTCAAGAGCTTATGGATAGTCTCTACGCAGGTTACCTCAAGGAATTCAAGGAGATTATTCAAATGACATGATGTCCGGGTGTCCTCCGACAACAATAGCAAGATGATGAATCTAGAGCAGGTGAATCTGGCGGAGAAGTTGAAGGAGCCGGAGGAGCTCAACCTTTTGGAGAAGTTGGACAAACTTAGTAGAAAGCCACAGAGATAACTCAAGAGCAATCCGCAGGGAAAGGTAAAGACTATCGAGTTGGTCCATCAAAAGATCCGGCATTAAACCAACTTAGAATGCAGTATGTTTTAATTCAAGAGCAAGCTAGAGCCTTTTACCATAATGCGGAGCAGTTCAAGAATGAAGCTGAAGCGATAAAACTAGTGAATCAACAAGTGGAAGAGTGAAATGCCCAACTGGAAGATTTGGCAACTTAGGATTCGACCAGATTGAACAAATTGAATGGAAGAGTATAAGTCAAATCTTCAAAGACTGCAGGAAGAGTACAAGAAATATTAAAAAGCAAGTGACGAAATGATAAAGGAGCTCTGGAGGTCTACAGATTTTAGAAAATGAGTTACATAAATGCTCCATATGTATACTTAAGGTAGTGGAAACATTGCAAACCAGTGACTTACCTGTACTCTCGAAATCATGGCGACGGCTGTTGCAGAAAATAGTGGCACATTTCAGCAAACTATTGTGCCACACTAAGCCAGCAACCACTGTATGATCTGCAAGACAAAGCACGAAATACTCTGGAAGATTTAAAGAATCTGCACAGAAGGCACAAGGGCAATCTTCCAGAGATGTGGGTCGTGCACAATGCCGAGGTGCCCTTACCTGACTATATGGTCAGAGTAACTAGCCCGAACTAGAGGAGCAGAAAGAAGAAGCACAGGAAGCTGATAATCCAGAACATTCTTTTTTAGATTATTTACAATCTCTGTAAGATTCCTCCCTCCAGCTTTTGAGGTGTAAAGGTGTAAGAACCTCCCCTTCTGTTCTTGTAATTATTCCCCTCTCTGAAATAGAAGAAAGATCTTGTTTTACCCTATTTTGACCTAGAGAGAGAAAATATCTAGAGAGAGATAATCCAAAATTGAGATATCTTTAGATATTAAAATCCTTCTAGTGTCTAAAATGGTTTCCCTTGAAACAGAAGTTCAAAATGAACTTTCCAATATGCATTAGGAATCAATTAAAAATGATATAAGGAACCTTAGCCTAAGGGTCTAGATTTTCAAAAATTTCTGGATTACGGTCCAATTAAGGTTCCTATGGACCAACAGGATTAATCCAAGTGTTGTGATGAGATAAATCCAAAGAATAAAAGAAAATACCCAAAAATGAGTAAATGCTCACATAAGATGAAGAGTTGACCGAGTACAAGGTTTATTAGTTAAAAATTAAGAGATATTACTATTAAAAAAATGAGATATTTTGGAGAAATGATGAATTTTTGATACCTTGGTAAGGAGGGGGAGACTCTTGAGGTAGGCACCTAATTCACACATATGGATGAGTTTTTAATTCAAAAAAATTGTGATATTTTTATCTCTCCTCTCTCTTGGATCAAACCAAATAAAAAACGGAGCCAAACTGATCCACATCTATAATTCCAAATTCATCCAAACTAAAGCTGAAAAATTCTAGAACTTAGTAACTTGGACTCAGTTAGTGGCCTCTCTCACCTATAAATAGATCTTAGTCTTTTGTAAAAAAAGTGTGTGAACTATACCATGCCAGTATTACATTAAAATAATGATATTTTCTATTATCTCTTAAAAATCCTCTACTTTTGGAGAGATTGGAGCTTTTCTCTCTCTTCAACAATCCTTGGAGCTTTCTTCTCAACATACTAAACCAATTGATTGGTTGGGAGCAAGCAAAATCAAGAGGTAAGATGTAATTTCATGGTTTTCTTTAATATTCTCAATGATTTCACTTCTCAACCCCTCTCAAGCTTGAGAAGTTTCAAATGAATTGTTTTTCAATGCAAATTAAGATTTCTATAAGAATTCTAATGATTAATCATAAAAAGTTTATATTTTATGCTTAATTAGGATGTTATATATATATATATATATATATATATATATCCAAAAGAATGGTCATTCCTATGACTAATTCTTATTCAAATAGAGGTGCTGAATTAGTCATAGGAATCATATATTCTCATTGATAAATTCTCAATTCAAAAATCAAACTCTATGCTAGTTAAGCTAGAGGTTAGAAAATGACCTTTTTATGCTTTTATGCTAATAAAATTACAGTAAACTTATGATTTAATTCTATAAATTGAATTTACATCTAATGATAGTTATTCTATCATAATTGTATTACAACGTCTTATTCTTTTCAAAAATATTAAAAATTATGAGAGAGAGAGAGAGATCACCACTAACACAAGATTGGGTTCAATCTCCCCCCCCCCCCCCCCCCAATAAGTGTGACCCCTCCATCTCCCCCCATATTTATATATATTATTGCTTGCTTTTCTAAAAAGACTATTCCGAAAATAAAGCTATTTTCTTGTACTTTTAAGGAAAGTAGAGAGCCACTTAGCAGAGGCTTTGGGCTGTCTTGGAAGTTGGGGGTGATTGAAGTCAACATGGTATAATCCAAAGCGCAGGGTAAAGCCATTTCCCCATTCCCAGTCATCCATGAGCGTCCAATGAAAATAGCCCTTCAAATTCACTTTGTCCACCCTGCCAATTGCAAATGAGATGGTCAGAACCTTCACCTTCCATGCCATGTATACCAACCCTGGGCTTGAGTAGTTGAAAGCAACAAACTTCCTGTGCTTAAGATAAAAACCCATCAGGGAGGTAGCAAGGGGCATCCTCCAGGCCCTGGGGGTTGTGTATCCACCCTCACATAATCTAGAAATTCAGCACCTTTAGTTTTTCAATAAGATGAGTTTTACTCTCTACCTTGACCCCTGTTACTCACTAACCTAATGGAATCAGACATTTCGGACAAGTGATCCTGCAAGAATTTGATCCTGTACTGATCGTTCAATGGCCCATCCAACATCGTTGTCGTTTCTGGATCCAAAGTTCCTGAAACAAGTGCAAAAAATCCTCTTCTGTCAGTCTGGTTATAACTAGGCTACCAAGTGCTTCAATCCAAATTTTTTGTAATGTGACGTTGGATCATGTAAGGATTACAAATGTATGATGTTGGATGTGGAATTACCATTCTCGGTGATATAGATTGGTATATTGTCATACCGACTCTTGAGGTCAGCCAAGACTTTCCTCAAACCCCATGGGCAACTGCGGAACAATGCCTTTTCAGGGGGACCCTGATCATCAAAAGATCAAAACACAACATTGTGGTAGATAAAAAACAATGCCCAATTAAACCTGAGGTTTAAGGGGCTCTGAGAGAAGAGGTCAGACGCATTACCCGAACACATTAACATGTTCAGCTCTATATTAGAAAGAGAGAGAATGTACTGGGTTCTCATCAACAGCAGCTTCAACTTACCGTCAGTTCACCCAAGAGCTTGCCATCTGCATCCTCCCCTGATCACACCAAGAACATAAGGCTATGAGTCATAATTCATTTCTTGTTGGATAGGTAAAGCTTTCCATATTCATGAGACTTAGCTTAGAGAATTTTGTAAGATAAACTGCACTCTATGAATGAATAGATGGCTCACAATAGACCTCCGACTGTGATTCTTTTAACCACACATTGAAACCTGCAGGAGGATCGTCACTAGGCTTTGCCTTGGTTGCCCACAGTGCAAAATAGTAGTTTAAACCTATAAAATCAATGCTTCCTTTCAGATCTCGGCTTTCTTCTTCTGTAAATCTGGGCAACCGCTGGCCTACTAGCTCTTTCATGGCTTGTGGGTAGTCACCAAAAAGCACTGGATCCAGAATCCTGTATGTAAAACATCTCAGGGCCGAGTTGAGAGAGAGAGAGAGAGAGTCTACTCATGAAATCATTCATCAACAGTGCATGCAGTGTGCAAATATCTTGCTTGCTTGCTTTTCTTCTCACCAGCCCATCTCAAATTCTTGACATCTTGTAGCAGCATCTATATCTTCTTGTGTTTCCGACATCGGCTCATAACACGTTATATCAGTGCTCATACCGATTGAGCCTTGCTGTTCTTTCTGTAGCAGAGCAACAAGACACAAGAAATGTATCCCCATGAAAGCTTCCGAGGGGCTTACTATTGAAAAATGCAATATATCACATTTTGCAAAGTCATTTCAAAAGACCCTTTATTATGCACATATATTTCTTTAACCGGTCCTCAAAAATAAATTTTATTATTGAAGTCATGTTTAACTCACATGCATATGCTATCTCTTGCATATTTTTTAGCGAGCCCATTTCAAACGGTAGATATATAGGAAATTGCAAGAAAAAAAACATGCCTGATAATCTGCCCTGTACAGTTTTACAGCTGCTGCATGAGATAAAAGCTGGTGATGAGCCGCTGCATATGGATTAGTGCTTCCAACCGACACTCGTCCAGGGGCCATTATGCCATACTCATAAGTCAAAACGGTCATCAAATGTATTTCATTGAAGGTTATCCAGTTCTTTACTCTGTCCCCGAAGCATTTGAAGCATGTGTTTACAAAAGTCAAGAAATGCTTTCTGCAGGCCCAGCGATTTGTCAAAAAGTAGATACAAGCAAGCAAGCACGCACAGATCAATCAGCAATGAGTATCGAGGGTCCTTCAAAGCTTACATGATGTTTTTGGTACCCCAGCCCTTCACATCAGGGTCATCCTGGAGAAACTGGGGTAGATCCCAGTGATAAAGTGTGACAAATGGAATCAAACCTACAACAATACATCGCCTTCTCTGAGGACATCCATGCATTTAATTTCAAAAAATTGCAACAGACGGTCAACGAAACTGCTGATTTTAAATTTAATAAAAAAAATCCCTACCAGCCTCGATAATGCAGTCAATGACGTCATTGTAATATGCCAGCCCTTCCTTGTTGAGCCTTCCAGAGGTTTCTAATGCCAAGAATTGGAATACTCTTAATCAGAACAACTAAGCTCAGTACTGGCAAAATCAGCAGGACTGACGACAAAGTGATCACAACAGTTGACAGGGGCTCACTTGAGCGGTTACCTGGAAAGAGGCGGGGCCATGAAATGGAGAGACGGTAGGCGTCTGCACCCAGTCTCTTGACCTCCAAGATGTCTTCCTGCAAATCAACATGTTTAAGCAGCTTTTCAAGTCTTGATTTTGGTGCTTTACAAGGTCCACGCCTGCTCAGTATATATATTATGAATGACACTAAATTTCCTCGCTACGCTCCCAAGGTTGTTGGCAGGGGTCTGACAATCAAGGTCAGAGATCAGGTCCATGGACAAGTGGTCCATACATACATTTGGTATCAGAGTATACAGCCGGTAGTTACTCAAGTAAAACAGGTAACATCTTCTGTGTGGACAAGTGGTCCATACATACATTTGGTCCATACATACATTTGGAGTGGCAATTACTTGACAAGTAAAACAGGTAACATCTTCTGAAGTCTGCTCCAAAAGAAAAGAGAAGAAGATGGCAGAACCACAAGAACCCACCACGGGTGGATCCACAAGAATTACTTGCAGCCACTGTGTCCAGACTCCATGGCCACTTTAATAATACATTGGATGGAAGAAGTGCTCAAGTGCTCCAAAATCTCCACAGCATCAGCGAAACATCTACTCCAATATGTCAAAAGGGAATCAATTTTTTTAAGGCCTAGTAAATTCTCATGCCATGAGAAGGGGGCTACTAATTTTCAACATCAGGGGAAAACAAGTTTAGACTCTCTTAACTGTAAAAATACTAACATCCTTTCTATTCTCAGGTTGTGAGATTCGACCATGAAAATCAGACCTACATGCTAGGAGCTGGGCAATGTTTAATTAACATTTACCAACCCTTCCAAACATCACTAATAAAGATCAATTTATGATGCACTTCATTGGATTTTCAAATCGTGAAAGAAATGCTCTGTATTTTCGCCCTTACTTCCTTAGTTTCTACTGAAAACTAGCTTAGTAGAAACAGCTTCAAATTGACGATGGTAGCAGTGGCTAGAGAAAAAGTGAGAAACCCGGGGGTACGAAGAACACACAACATAGCAGAAAATCAAATTCATTTTGATAAAGTGAGAATGCTGCAAGCTGGATTAGGGGGTGATCAGTACCTTAAACCTATGGAAGTGATCGCAGGTCACTGCAGGCGTGCTTCCATCAGCAACAGTTCCTGCAAAGAAAAAAGCTCATGCATTTATTTACAGTGATTAAGAAGACAAGAAACGGCCCAATACAATAAAATCAAGCCAAATTCTTCAATATTGCAGATAAAAGCCTTGCCTGGACGGCTGGCAAAGGTGTCCCAAATGCCTTTCCCTCTTCCGCCTTCCGAAGTGGCGCCTTCTATCTGCGTCGTGCAAAACACGAAGAGCTCTCATAAACCCATTTAAAGACTCACCTTAATTATCTACCCATTGGGCGTAATCTTAATTTATCTACCAACACCAATTTCAAGCTGAGGTTTGATTGATGTTGGATTCTGTGATCAGTTTTGCCAAGATCAAGGAAGGAGATGAACTTTGCCTGCACAGCGCTTGTAGCCACACCGAAGATGAAGGTTGACGGAAAACAAGAGGATCGTGAGAGGTCAGACATGGCTACAATGCAGAAAGAAGAGCTCCTTATAGGAAAAAAGCAAAAAAGATTGTAGCGCAGGTAATATTTTGTAGCCTTCAACACTGGAAAAACAACACAAAACCACCCTCCCACACACACACACCCCCCACCCAAAAAAAAAAAAAAAAAGAGAGTTTCAAAATAAGGAGACCTTTCCCAAAATCTCCACATCAATCGACCAAAATTTTCAATATCTTGAAGATGAGTCAAATATTCAACATCTTTAAGATGAGTCAAATATTCAACATCTTTTTTTCCAATATCTTAGCCCAAATATTCAACCAGTTTTTCTTTTCAATCTTATCCATGGAAAATATACCAAAGGAAAAAAACTCAAAGTAAAGAGACCATTGGCCTTGGCCAGTTTTCTTTCCCAAATATCTACACATCAATCGGTTTCAAAAATGCAAGATTTTCAATACCTTAGAGGAGTCAAATATTCACCCTTTTTTTTCAATCTTAGCCATGGAAAGACGGTTTTTTCTAGCACCGCATGGGGTTGTCATGCCCCACATTTCAAATAAAGATTTGGAAAGTACATTGTAGCCTTCAAATTTCAAAGGTGGACTTTGAAAAGCAAAAAAATTATTAAGTGAGTCTTTTTTTAAATAACATCTTGTGTAGAGAAATAAATCCTCCCTTCTTGCAATTTCTTGCCCACACTTTAGTTGGTTGATATATCCGAGAACTAATAGAAACATCCAGTTGCATGTTTGTGAAAGAGGGATCGACAAGTTGGGAGGATGACCCGCCTTGAATTTTGTCGGATAGGTGGGGCCATGAAAAAATTCGGAGGTTAATTAAGAGGGGGTGGTTGCAAGATAAGGGGCACCACTTTTGACAGTTGCGCGCACTGAAGGTAGCCTGAAAACAGGCTTCTTCACAACTTAAAGGTCCAATCTCTCATGGTTATGTTTGGAATTATTTAGTGGCATGGTATTTGGGTCACATTATACATAAAGTGGGTATTCGAATGGCTCCCCCTTATCGAAAATCCAATTTATTTTAATGATTGTTTCATTGCACAGAAGTTTTGGCATTTGCATTTCCAACTTTCTTTATTGCAGTATACGTCACACATACAATGCTTAGTACTTCTATATCCCAAGTCCAATGATCATCCCAATTCATCCATGAAAAGAACGCATTGCATAGAGCTTAACTTGATTTATTGGGAATTTTTTAGTATTTAATTATTTTTTATAAATATTTTTTTCTCTGCTTTATATTGTAAAGTAACATGTGATTTTCTATTCAAGATCTTAGCAAATGTGAAGCTCATCATTGAAGATTCAACGGTGAGAAGTTAGACAAATATGTCTAGAATGTGGTCATATTGTCAAATTGCAATTTTAACGGTTGAATTTCTTCCAATCTTCTGTAGAAAATTCACTTGATCTCTTAGAGGGCCTGTAGAAGATTAATAATTTAATTATATAAATTTAATACAACCCTCATTGTACTTCAATTTCTTGTGGATCAAAGTACTTGTCATGATGAATTTAACAAAAAAATTTGGAGTGAATTTGAGTAAGGAAAGCCCATTTTCCAGCCATCTTAATCAAATTTTCATTGCTTGTCTGCCCAAAGTCTAAAACAAAGGATGCCTATTAGGCTTGCTGTTTCACCAAACCTAGAGAGTATGCTATTTGTCAAGCAATTGAGCTACGGTAGCATAGTCTTAATCCTACATGTACATGCCACATCATATGGAGGAGACTCCACATAAGTATCTTGTCATCTCATCATGCCTTGTCATTATGCCATCTCAACTTAGTTAACAAGGTTGACTCCCTAAAGCCTACATGGCATGCCACATCACATGCATACATGGCATTTTCATGTAATCAAGAATGTCCATCTCAACTTACCACCTTAGCACGGTCAACTTGGTTAACTTTCTGTGTCTACATGGCATGGCATATCATATACATGCATGGCATTGCCACCTCACACTTGAGCACGAGGCATGCCCGTGTGTCAGCAGCAGCATTTTGCCACATGGCAAAATGTATGCCACCTCACCATTATATTTCTTGATTTTATTAATATAAAAAATAAAAAAATCATTATTAAAATAATTTATTATCAATAAAAATTTTAAAAAAAATTATGTAATATAATTTTAAAGCTCTCCTCCAAAAAAAGAAAAAATAAATATAATTTTTTTATCAAATAAATATTATTTATTGAACAAAATATATCATTAAAACATAAGATTTTTTTTCAATCAAGTGAACATTATGATATAATCAAAAAATTTATTACTATTTAAAAAATATATATTTTTAAAAATATTTTTTTTGGGGAGAAAACTTGAAATATGTATTATAAATGGATTTAAAGAAATTTTAATATTGTTTATTAATTAATTAAATTTTATGTATTATACAAATAAATTTTATTTATTAAATAAATAAATAAAAAATTTTTAAACTTAAAATACTTAATTAATTTATCATTTTTAAAAATTATAATTATCTTTTAATATTTTTAGTATTTTACAAAAAAATATCATTATTTGTAAAAAGATTAGATAAATTGGCAGAAATCCAGATTTTATCCATAATCTCGGGGGGGTCACTATATGTAAAATATCCCTATCGCGTGCGTTCAAGGCCTATATTTTAAATCCCAAATCTATATAATATCCCCTTTTCTTTATGAATCTGTAAATTTTTTTAAAAAATTTTTAAATCATACCCTTATGTAAATATATTTCTGTAAGTTTCATAAATTAAAATTATGCTTCTGTTGAACGCACGTGATATTCACATTTTTTTGTGAGTGACCCCCCGAGTCCATAATCTAATTTAACCAATAAAATGCTAACTAGCTTTGTATATATAGTCCAATTTTTTAAGTCTCCCTCATTCTTAGAGCTTCACCAAGTTTGGAGATAGCTCCATTCAAAGCATATGTTAATCTTGTTCTAGTATTACTTTAATCTTAATTATCTTCAAATTATGCTTAATCTCTTTTTTCCTACGTCTTAGCGTGAGTTCATAAAGTCGTAGGAATAGAAAAAGTAATAGACAACGAGATCCCCCGATCCACCTTATTCATGAGGAGCAAGGAAGGGTTCGCATGGAAGATAAGAGAAGAAGAGATTATGAGCGCAAAGCAAGGGCTCGAGCATTGCAACACACGGTAGGTTTGATTGATGAGGCATCATCTTCTTCCACCACCCATTCTCTATCTCTTCCCCATGACCCCACTCCACTTCCTTCTTCTCCTTATTCTCCCACAATTCACTATTTTGAGCCCTTTGCCACTCCTCCCTTACACATTGTCCATACGGTTGTCAATCCACCCTCACATTGTCCATGAGGTGGACACTCCTATCTTCGTGCCTCTCCACCTTTTGGCACGTCCTCCGAGTTTGGCACTTCTCTCTTAGGTGTTGCCCACCATGAACTAGCCACTCCTCCATTGGGTGGGTCTCCATCTATGGGTGCACCATCTGAGCTTGGCACTCCTTTGTTGGGCGTCTCCCATGAGCTTGCCACTCCTCTATCCAGTGTCTCTCCACCCATGGGCGTGGCCCATGAGTTTGCCTCACCTCTCTTGGGTGACACTCCCTAATGTAGAAATAAACATCATAATTGAATTACTCTAGAAGAGTTTGGGAGAATACCGTTGGCTTCGAGAAGAGAGCCATGGCATGTTGAATAGACTCAGTAGCATTATGGAACTGGTGACCAATCTACACACCTAGCTCATGCAAGGGTAGCATCTCCACATTAGGACATTTTGGAGGTCATTCGTAGGGCCTTTGTAAGAAAATGGTCGATTCTTATTTTCTCTCTCTAGAAAAAATCTTGAAATATTAAAATAAAGAGAATGTAAAAGTCATACAAGTGTAGTCTCTGAGCTAGAGAGGTAAATTTTATCCCAGGCGGCCGTCTTAAAGTTTGTTAGAACCTTCTTTGAAATGATACATTCGAAACTGCAAGAATAAGGTTAGTTCAGGAGGATATTATTGCACATGGAAGACAGTTTGGAGGGAATTAGAGAATCTTCATCTCCAATTTCAAAAGACAAATACAAGCCTTCTCTCACCATAACCAGTCCTATTCTTTCACTCTGCATCATATAGTATACTTACTCATTCCTAGAACACTCCAATGGAGAACAACCATGTACACGCTCATTCTATTGAAGAGTCCAATCATGAAAGCATTAAGAGAAAGTACCATCTGCACATTGATCTAGATAGTGCGTATGCGCCCATTCAAAAACGCAGAAGTGGACAACTATTACTCTCATCAGATGTTAAAGATCATATGAGGTTGTCGGGGAAGCAACACATAGACCTTTGTGTGATGGCTCCATCTATCCTATTGACCCCTGTACTGCTTCACATCCTCCATTTTCAAATCCCACAACTCTCTGACGTTTTACGGGTGATGGTGCCACAGGCTTACTAGGATATTACAAGTCAATTTCTTACATACAAGAAAGAGAAAGGCATTATTCACAACACTTAGCAAATGAGCTTCTTGGCTTGTCTGGTGAATACAAGACACAGAAAGTTAGATTGGAAGAATAAGAATGTCAAATCAATAAACTAAGAAGTGACCTCCACAAATATAGAGAAAAAGACACAATCATTGGATGGCGCATACGAAAAAGAAAGCTCAAAAACATCAAGAACTTGAGGCTCGATTCTGGAGGCCTGAAGAAGAGAATCCAAGCCATAAGGTAAGATTGCACTGAATGCATTCCCATTCACATGTCTTTTGTGTTAGCAATTAATATTATTTTATTTGCTAGGCTTCTTTGGGATTTACATGTTCTCTACGTTAGTAATGAGTAGTGTTGTATTTGTAGGGTTGTCATACATCCTAACAAAGAGAATATTAATCCCAATCTCAATCCAGAAAAGCAACTAAAACCATTCGTGACATCAAGAATGGCAAGAGAAATGATAAAAGAGAAGAAGCTCAAGGTGGTTCAACGAGATATAGTTGATGAATTTGTAACCAACAATACAGTTTCAGCTCTGCAAATATTCAATACGCCATGGATTCAAGTGGAGTCAATCGTAAGGGTTATAGTGCCATCCAGAAGTTAGTGTCATCCCTCCTTGAGGCCAAAGGCATGAAAGCAAAGCTACTTCCAACACCTACAAAAGTTTGGAGACATAGGGAGGAATTAAACACAGAACAACTTCACTATGTTGGTCACTCATACCACATTGTAGGAAAGTTTAAGGGAGAAGGTGGCAGCATATTCTACAATGAACACAACAATATATTCATGGACTTGGAGCTCTTGCAAAAGAGAATGGTGGAGTTATATGATATTAAATTTGAGGAGGTAGGAGGTGTACTTTAGTTTGTCATCAAGCCTGATGAGTGTGAGATTATCAAGGAGAAAAAGACGGAAAGGGTCACAATAACACTTATGAAGAGGGCTCTTTGTAATTGTAGTAGGGATGATTCAAAGTATTTTAGTGTGCAATCTGAGATGAACATCTGGTGGCTAGGTTCATTTGAGGTCAAGAAAGAGGACCATGAATCCTTGTTTTGGGTATTTCATCAAACACATATCCCCAATCTCATCAAAGAACAGATGAATGCAAACAGGATGCTCCATGTAGAGAAAAGGGGGGAATTTCAAGTCTAATGGCATCTTGTGGGTGATTTGAAGACTCTCAAGTGCTTATTTAATTGCAGCAAAGGGGCCAATGCAAAGTTCCATGCCTTTACTGCATGGACTCCTGCAAGGGTGATGGACTCTAAGTGGTGGAGACGACCACCCAACAGACAAATTTTGGATGAGAACTTTAAACCAGTGTTTGAGATTCCTCTTTCCAATGTGCATATATGCACGCTTCATGCTTTGTGTTGTATCATAGTCGTCAGTGGTGAAGTCAATAGATCTTTTCTTTGTGCTCATCTACAGCTTTGCAAACTTCATTCGCATGTCGCTCCTACCTGCAGCACTAAAGTCAGGATCTAGCGCAGTGACTCCCTGCTTAAGCTTTCTTTTTTCTGAGAAGTAGGACACTGGCATGAATTAGAAAAGGGGAGTCACCACTTATTGTATTTGTGCAATTTGGCACGATAAAGAAAATCCATTAACCCTACAAGGGCTATATCGTGGCCAAACTTTACAAATTTCTCACTCTCTCTCTCTATCTGTGTGGGTGTACTCTGTGTGTATGTGTGTGTGTGTGTGTGTGTGTGTGTGTGTGATATAAGTGTATATGTATGTGGATGTATGTGTGTGCAATTTGGCGCAATAAAGCACCTCCATTACCATTACAGGAGCCATATCGTGCCAAAATGCACAAACTGCACACTCTTTCACTAACTCTTTCTAAATTACTTTCTCTAACACTTTATCTCTATCTCTCACTCTTTCTCTCTCTGACTAACTCCCTAAATCTTTATCTATCTCTCTCTAACTACCTCTAAATCTCTCTCTATTACTCCCCTCTCTCTCTCTCTCTCTCTCTCTCTCTCTCTCTCTCTCTCTTGTTGTGGGTGTATTGTGTGTGTGTGTGTGTGTGTGTGTGTGTGTGTGTGTGTGTGTGTGTGGATGTGATATAAGTGTATATGTATGTGTTTTTATGTGTGTGCAATTTGGCGTGATAAAGCACCTCCATTACCCTTACAAGAGCCATATCGCATGCAACTGCACAAACTTCTCTCTCTCTCTCTCTCTCTCTCTCTCTCTCTCTCTCTCTCTCTCTCTCTCTTTGTGAGTGTACTATATGTGTGTGTCTGAGTTGTATACAGTTCGCTCTGTGTGTGTGTGTGTGTGTGTGTGTGTGTGTGTGTGTGTGTGTGAGAGAGAGAGAGAGAGAGAGAGAGAAAGAGAGACACACACAGAAATAGATTGTGTCTATCTATTCCTGCATGTCCGTGTGTCCATGTGTGTATGTGTGTGTGTGAAAGATTGTGTCTATCTATGCATGAATGTCTGTGTGTCTGGGTATCTGAGTGTGTGTGTGTGTGTGTGTGAAAGATTGTGTCTGTTTGTGCATGCATGTCTATGTGTTTGCGTATCTGTGTGTGTGTGTGTGTGTGTGTGTGTCTGTGTGTGTGTGTGAAAGATTGTATCTGTCTGTGCATGCATGTGTGTGTGTGTGTGTGTGTGTGTGTGTGTGTGTGAGAGAGAGAGAGAGAGAGAGAGAGAGGAGCAAGCAAACTTACCTATTGCCATTTGCTTTTTGGTTACGTGGGCATGGATGCTGGACTCTCTTTCTGTCTGTCTCGCTGGAATTTCTCTCTATCTGTGGATTCCTGAAAAATTGGGATGCTCTCTCTCTCTCTCTCTCTCTCTCTCTCTCTCTCTCTCTCTCTCTCTCTCTCAAATACGAGAACCGTTAATAGTGGCGTGAGGATTAAATAACTTTAAAAACGAACCCACGTGTGTAGTAATAATGGACACGTGATGTTGACAATTGACACGTGGGGTTTGTGAATATTAAAAACGACTCTTTTTTAATTCTATTTGTAACGATGCACCTGAGAGAGAGAGAGCATCTAATAGATAGCCTAGATGCCTTAGTTTTAGATATTTCTGCTTTTGCAGGAACCATTGGAGCCTTGCCATTATAGAATTGGATAAGAGAATCGTGTGGACTCTTAATTCAGTACCAAGATCATATCCTGAGTTAGGCCTGTAAGTAAACATTCAAAGCACCTTTCTCTAGTATCTATGGCTCCTTGAAGTTGGCAATGTATCTTATTGTGAAAGCTTATTTATTATGCACGTGTATAAAAAGGCTTCTTCATGTTCTTGGTTCCCTATATGGAGACAATGAACTGTACAAATCAGAGGTCAAGCTTGTTCAAGTTCCCAAGCAAGGAGACTCACACTCCTGTGGATGGAGATCGATGATACATGTAGAATATATTCTCCAGAGTCTCTTCTCCATGAATCCCTTCATGTCCAAGGTAAATGGAAGAATCATTGGGTGGACATTGATTTAGCTAGATTTGCAATCTGACATTGTGAATTTTGTTTTTTCAGACCGCATTACAGAATTATGATAGTAACTATGTGGAGTGGTACAGAGTGACCACCATGATATGATTAATACTAAAGAATAGCACACAGAGATGTCTGAGGAGAACCAGCCGGAATTCCCCGATCTTGCAGATGTTGAGGTACTCCTTCAGGCTATAGAGGGGACGAGTCAAAGCCCTCTGAGCACATAGAGGCAAAGCCAAGGCCCAATGTGGAGGTTAACATTGAACATCCCAAGGCTGATGAGGTAGAGCAAGCTGAAGAGGCAGAGCCAAAGCCTGAAGAGAAAACAAACGAGAAGCAGACTGCAGAGGCTGAGGCGGGACCTAGTAGGGAGGCAAACAATAAAGAACCTTCATCTGATGAGGATGCCAAGGGGCTAGTGAGGATCCCAAGCTCGATGAAGATCCCAAGCCTAATTTACCTGATGTAATGTAACCAACTCAATTTTAAGAATTGTTTCTATTAGCTTTTTTTGTCCCTTGAAAATGATTATAAGCTTCAATCATATTCAGACTGATCAGAATCATGTCAATAATGATTCCAGACACCGAGGAGGCTTATTATCTTGGATGTTAATGGATTGCTACTTAAAAGACAGCCCAAGAGCTTTGGACCAAGTGCTACAGGGAATTACAGAGTCAGAGAAATGCATGTCATGCTAAGGCTCAAACTGTATCAATTTATCAACTTTGTAAGTAAGCACTTTAGATTGGCCATATGGTCCTCAATGATGACGCATAATTTGAGGCCTCTTGTCATGCTAGTTTTGAGAGAATATAAGATTGAGGAAACAGAATTGTATTTTTTATATGATCAAAGGCACTCTTACATTGACCCATGTGTTTTTCATCCCAACAAACCTGGGGTGCCCTTACTTATGAAGTGCTATGTGGATATCCAACACCCATATAATCCCACAAATACATTATTAATAAATGATACCCCTGAGTAGGCTATGTACAATCCCATGGGAACATGGATATCACCCTTTCCTAGTACCAATGGGATTTTGAAACGTGAGTGAGCTATACGACCATTTGAGAGTAACAATGCAACTATTCCAAACGATGCACATGCCAAGGCAATGTGTTTCTCTCCACGCAATCAACATAGCAAGGCATTCTAAAGATAAGTTTTACCTGATCCACCTGGTCCATCAAGAAAAAAAACACCACCTTAGTTCAAAGAAACAGCTCTAAGGATAGTATCAAATGCTCTTGATTGACAACTATTAAGGATAGTATCAAATGCTCTTGATTGACAACTATTAAGACTCCTTTCCATGGAAACAGTCAAATTAGCCTGCTAAACAGAATCAAACATCATCTCTTCCATCAACAAACCATTGTTAGCAGTGGCAACACTTGATCTATCTGGAATAGGCAACTCTTCAAAATCAGCTAACCGCTTCCACATTGATGTAAGAGATCTTGCATGTGCAACAAATCCTGATTCTTTGCTGTAGAATGACAAACACCAACATCGACACACCCTCTCTGCTGCAAACGAATGGAAAAAATCTTCTAAAAGTTCGGTGGGGAATTTGTCCCAAAGCTACCCATGGTATATAGGCTCACAAAAAACCATTATAACAACAAACAATTAACGTAGCTGGAATCCTGTATTTTGAATTGCAGCTTCATGGAGATACATATACCACTCCTCATCACTCTCCAGCATCCCTTTGGCTTCACATGTAGCCTTAAAACATGGATACAAATGTCCTATTCAAATACCTTTGTAGTACATACAGGCAGAGCATCCTCCACATGACGGTAGCCACCTAACATGGTCGCAATTTCTGAGTTTGCACTTTTTCTTGCCATGGTTACACTGTATGGAGTTGGTAGCATGGGTCGAAGAAAACCTTTAGCACGATGACCTAGTGTAAACACCCTGTAGATGGCTTTATATCCCTTCCTACTGACACCAGCACTATCACATGCATCCATAATCTGTATGAGGCTTACCATATTTTGCAGCTCTCCAGAAATTCTGTTTCGGATTTGCTTAGATATTTTGCATGTGGGATCTTCTAGCAGCTTATATATGTCTGATAACTTAACAACATGTTTCAATATGCCTGCTCTACATTCCTCAGCACCACCTTCATATCCCATCATATCCCCAGCAATATCTCTACATGGAACATAAATACAAAATAACATCAATATGTTTCACAAAACAGAAAGGCCTGCAAAACAATGGCAAGAATAGAAGTTACCTTGTTGCTCGTACACGTCGTTTTCTTGCTCCACTTAGGGTTGCCAAGGTTTCTAGGGACTGACGCTTTCTTTTCCGTTGTCGAAAGCCTACTGGAAGCTTCTTCAGGCTTGCAAGGTGTCGTTGCTTGTTTCGTGCATCCTGTTTGGCTGCATTCACCTTGTCCCGTTCAATATCAAAGGCCTGCTTAAGCAAAAAGTTGTTCTTCTGGAGCTCCTGATTCTGAGTTTTCAAGTTGTTCACCACTTCTTCAAGCCTATCAATGTCCTTCTTGTGTTGCTTCTGCAACTCAAGCCATAAGCCTCGGAAATGCAGTCTTGAATGCGATTCCTGAGCTGCAACAAAAGAAAGCCTCCTACAATAGCCAAATAGACCATTAGCTCCATCACCTACATAACTAAGAAATGTAGTGATATTAACAAAATGAGGTGGAGCATTGGTGAGCGGGTCAATAGGGTATATGAATCCATTCGTCCAGATGTCAATACATTTTCGCCCTTGTGATCGAAGAGTACCCAATGGCACATCGGTCACACCACTTGATTTTGTGCTGCGGATTGTAGCATACTCAGCAGCCAAATCTACATGTAACCTGAACTTTGGTGCTCTGTTAGATATATCTTCAAGTGGCATTTTCTTTAGGGTTAGGCAATGCTGAAAAGAGCTTCTTGTAGAACACAATGCAAGAGTGAGGATAGGGTATTCTGAGGAGAGTGCAATGAAGTTTTGCTGTAAAAAATATTAGAAGGTCATAGATCTTCTGATTAGGTAATAGGAGAAAGGACAAGGAAGATGGCAAGAGGCATAGAAAATGGTAGATTGAGGTTTTGCAGCATAATGCAGTAGAGAGAGAGAGAGATGTAGATTGCAGACAGAAGTAGGGGATATGTATGGTAAACAATGCAAGAATGGAAAATGGTAAGCTCTGAAGCTATGGAGGTTGACAGAGGGATTTTCTACACTTCAATGGGGGAAAGACATGAGAGAGAGAGAGAGAGAGAGAGAGAGCATAAAATGATAAAAAGATGAGGCATGGAGGATGAGAGAGTGTGAGATATCTGCATTTGGAAGTGCAGAGGTTATGGAAGCTTACTAATCAGAGATGCAGGGCCATGGCACACCCAAATGTGAGAAAGGGGAAGAGAAAGAGAGTGGTAGAGAAACGAGGGCGTCTTAGAGAGAGAATGTAGAGAGAGAAAGTGGGGGGGGACCTAAACGTGGAGGGAAGAGAGGAGGGAAGGCTTTTCAGCCATTTTGAATTTGGGGAAACCAAAAAGTTACCCCCATTTTAGCTCAAGCAAATATATATTTGAAAAAATAGAAATTCAAATAATGATTGCATAAAGATCCCCTTGTCAGGCCTAGTCAAAGTATGCTTAGAGTCCTTAAGCAAAAGTACTTAAAAACATAATATGGCAGCTTAAAGGGCCCCCATATACCTCAACCTTCCCCTAATGGCACACTGTGAGTAGAATCCGTAAAGTAATATTGCTCACCTGCACTTGGACTAACATTATACATATGTCCAATCACATAACTTCTTTTCCTTTTAGTCCATGAGCAAAGAGTTGAATTCCACACCCACTTGCAAGGGAAATCAACATACAGTAAGCTATTTGGCATTATTATAAGAGTGTATATTCTTTCTATATTCCTTGCATTATCATTACCACACAACAACTCCACCAATGCAGGAGATGGATTTTCCAATTGTAGTAAAGACACCTTCCCACTTCCACAACAATGTTTACCCACATATTCTCCAAGCTTTCTTGATGCCTCACGCTTCCAAATTATTGCACCACAAAAATGGCACTTGTAAGAAAGGCCTCCTAATGAGTGAAGAGTACAATCTCCAAATATATCACCATAGTTGTTGGGTGCTTGACATTCCGAGGTAAAGAAAACACCTGCCTTGTAGAGTGACATTCAGATCTAATATCTTTCACATCGCCAACAACAAAAGTTATAGATTGGAAATTATCATCCATAGGTAGCTCATTTAAATCAAATGAGATATGGCATCGCACGATATTTTTATGTGTCTGAGCATTGTGATGTTCATTGATAGGTTCTTGAAGAACCGTAGCATTGAGAACTGTTCTATTTCTTGATTCCAAGTGGATTCCGCCATGGGGTTCATTGTGCTCCTCATTCTTAACCCTTCCAAATGTTTCAATCCGAGCTATGTTAAAGTGATCCATAAAATTAGCAACATTTTGTTTTCGAATGCAAGTCCTTATCTGTGACCGTTTTTACGGAGAGTCATGAGTGTTGCATCCAAAATTCAAAGCCAACGAACTTGGTTTAAACTCAAGTATTTACAGCTCTTAGCCATCTTCAATCTGCTTCGAAGAAACACAAAATAACGAATACTATTTTTCTTAACTTCAAACAACATAATACTTAAGATAGACAAAGAGACAGACAATGACATAGATAGATAGATAGATAGAGAGAGAGAGAGAGAGAGAGAGAGAGAGAGAGAGAGAGAGAGAGAGAGAGAGAGAGAGGAGAGAGAGGAAGGCAGAGTTGAAACATGTTGAGAGAGATGGAACATAAGAGCGCAAAGACAAAATAGAAGAGAGAAGTATTAAACTTGAGAAAATAGAAATTTCATATATATCGCTAAGATGAAGAGCCAAATATAAAAGTTGGAACACAATTTGACCCTTGATAAAAAAAAACATCATCCCTCTCACAAAATTTCTAAGCAACTACCCTGGCTTCTAAAACACAGCACATCTTTTTTATAATTGCATTGAGTCGATTAACAGATATCTTTAGACTCAATACCTCCACGCCTAATGTACGCACTTGATCTTTTAGAGAATTTACATATTCTTTACATTGCCCATTACATCCACATAGACATTCCCCAATTCGAACATTCATGTTCTCCATGAAAGAAATCATCTCTAGTTGGTTTGCCTCCATACGACCACTACTGCCATGGACGCGATGGAGATGATGAGTCAACTCATCTCTTAACATATCTCCCCTTTGACTGCCACTTCCAGGAATCTCATCCCAAAGGGCATCTAAGTACTCCTTGCAACAACTGAATTTTTCTCAGTGTAGTTGCATGTATCCGCACTCTGTAGATGTTTAGAGCTTGTTTGTCTAGATGGAGACCTTGACTGAGCAAGGTTTTTTGCAACTCGAACATTCATCATCTTAGGCGGCGTAGACAAAGCTACTTCTTCATTGGAAGAATCGTCCACAGCCACTACATCTTTGGAGCATTTGTTATCATTTTGAAGCTCCATTGGCTGAAATCGAAAATTAATATCTTAAAGCTCTACAATTATCTATATGTATCTTTGCCAACATATACCTAACCCTAGCAACCTACATGTATACCACAATAAAAAGAAGAACATAGTGATACATATAATTGTCTATGAAAGGTTTTTTTATTTTTTAAGAATGTTTATCAATTAATATAAATGCATATATTCTCCAATGCTACTACAATTTGTATATTCTATAACTATATATTATGAACAATCTCAAAGACAGAAGTCCAAACAATGAAAGATTTCCAACATATCAATATTACACTAATATTTGCATACAGATTATCAACAACAAAAACACTGATAAGCTAGAAAGAGATATAAAAAGTATCCTGATGTACACAATCCTCTCTCTCCCTCCCTCCCTCCCTCTCTCTCTCTCTCTCTCTCTCTCTCTCTCTCTCTCTCTCTCTCTCTCTCTCTCTCTCTAGGTAGTCCTCACTCTATGCATCCCTTTTTAACACAAAAATTGAGAGAGACAATGACGGTATCCAAAGAACTAATCTCAAGTTGAAGAGAGAATTATACTCTAAAGCACCAACTTTGATTCAATCATCCTTGTGCTTGCTTCTACACATTCACATACAAAGAGACATAAAATAACAAACTTATGATCTCTCTATTTCTCTCACCCTCTCCTAACTATATTTGACACCAAATACAAAATTGGTATATTTCATGTGTGTAAGTATGTCAAAGAGAGAAATGAAATGATATATTAACATCTTCAAAAGGCCAAAATGACCTATGAGACCAAAAAGGTTACAACAATTGGTGGATCTGATACAATGTCTGTGTAAGAAAAGCTAAAACAACTAAACAACTAACTGAAACTGAAACAACAAGTAAGAGCAAAAGTAAGGTACTAGGAGCTCCTAATGGATAACATCTGGGAAGGAAAACTCCAGCAACAAAGGTAAGCATCATATACATCACTATCCAAAGATGTCTCTCATCAATCGATTGGCGGATATCCTCAATGTCCTCCAGGGTGAGTACTCTGGCTGGACGTCTCCCATGCCGTGCTAGTATGGTCCTGATCCTCTGTTGTAGTCTCCGTCTCGTCGATGTCGAGATGGGCCTCTCATCTTGGGGCGCTTGGACCACCCCAACTCTATAGCCTGATGAATCAGTGTACCTCTGCTGGTGTGGCTATACTTTGGGGCTAGCTGCAATGCCTGCTGCTGGCCTGACTGCTCAATCTCTGGTCGCAAAAGAAGTCTGTAATCTACCTCTGTAGGTGTCTCTCCCTCTGAACCCCTCCCCCTCTCTATGTCTACACAGATCCAGAAAGTATAATCCAAGGCATCTCTGATCCTGGTATCTCGACTCTGGAAAGTGATCCGAAACCCTCTCTGAACAAGTAGTGAAAACGGCCTCGTATCTCATAATATACTGGACAGTGACATATGTAATGTAACTCTATCTCTGGCTCCATCTGGCACAACTGACAAATCCTGGCCTCAGCTGGTACTCCTCTGAATCTACCAGTCTCAATCTCTAGCTGGTGTGAGGATGTGCGCATCTGACCAATAGCACACCGTACCCCATGAGAAAGATGAGTATCCATGTAGCTGGGTCTAATCAAAAACCCATCCTCCATGAGTTGGAGAAGATGATCTCTATAGAAAGCCATCTTCGTATCAAGCTCGTGTGTTGGTTGTATCCATGTCCTCCTAGTGTCCAGCTAAGTCAAGTCCTGCCTGATAAGTCTGGTAATCTCTGCTCGTGTGAGAGAGAGGGAGGGTGCATCTAGGGAGTACTGAAATGGAGGTAGCTTGTCCATACTAAATCCATGCAGTTGGAACCAAGCTGTCATCTGTGCATACCAACATGATCCATCTCCCTGTGATGCCAATTGTTGTGAAGACTCTAGGGCTAAGCGAGCATATCTGTCTCTAGGGAGAGCCCAAGTGCTATGTATAAAGGAGACTGATCGAGTGAGTGCCTCTACTAACAATGGGGGGGTAGCCATCTCTACACGGATAATATCATGTGGTATGGAGGCCTTGGCCCTAATCATCCGGGAAATCATAGAAACCAAGGGCCTCTCCATACATCTCCATCCATCAGTGCTACCAGCTCGGCTGTGGTGATCCACTGAGGGTCCCCATATCTCCAATCCATACAGCATGGCTGAAGTGACCAAAGTGTCAAAGAGCCAGAGCTTCGTTGTTCAAGGTTCCTGAAACTGAACCTGCAAACACATCCTCTCTAGTCTCCCTAATGCTGCATAAGCTCTGGTCAATTTGGTCTCCGCTGCTCTCCTCAAGGAAAATAGTGGGCCACTAAAAACCACACCAAGGTGAGTATATGCATCTATATACTCCACTATCTCCTAGCCATATGTAAAGGTGGGTGCTGACCTCCTAACCCACTCTACTGTGGTGTTAAACACCATCACCTTGGTTTTACCAAGGTTAACAGACAATCCACTGTCCTGTGCAAACGTGTGCAATGCATCCAAATGACGCTGCATCCCCTCTGGAGAATCTGAGATCAACACAATATCATCAGCATACAATAACAGTGGAATCCATGTCCCTAGCTGTGCTCTCTATCACCCTCCCGCTCTACATAGTCTGAAACCTCATCCACATACATCCCAAATAAGGTGGGAGAAAGGGGGCAGCCCTGTTTCCCCCCAATAGTGGAGTGAACCATCTCAGATATACCCTGAGTAGTATGTACCTGCCCCACAACTGTCCTGTATACTACTCAGATATACCCTGAGTAGTACCTGCCCCACAACTGTCCTGTATAAAGCCATGATTCCCCAAATCACCTCTGTGGGGCACTCCCATCTCCTGTAGCCTGCGCATCAGTCTGGCTCTCGATACTGTGTCAAAAGCTTTGCAAAATCCACAAAGCAACAATTAATCCTCCTTCCATATGATCTGCCCTCCTCAATAATAGCTCTGAGGGTCAAGATATGGTCAAGAGTGGAGAAACATCTCCTGAACCCTGCCTGCCCTGATGCATGTATGCCCTCTCTCTCTGCCCATCTACTCAACTCCTGCTCAAGAATAGATGCATATAATCTAGCCAATGTGTGACCAATCATGATGGTACGATAATTTCCACGAAGCATGGGATCCCTTGACTTGAAGATAGGCACAATCGTGGACATATTCCAAGTCTTGGGAAAACCCTCACACATGGCTCGGTTAAACATCATAGCAATAAGCTCTGCAAGCATATCTCTAGCATGAATAAAGTGCTCTGCTATACCAAACCATCATGATCATATGCTCTCCTAGTCCTCATCCTATCAATAGCTTTCCTTACCATCTCAGCAAGTAAAGAAAGCACGTCTCTGGCATCCGATGGGTCTGGCAGGGGTGGCTGTCCTGGTGCTGTGTACAGAGATGCTGCATACTCACCCCAAATCTCTATGGAGGTAATGGCTAGTGATGGTGAATGCTCATGGAATAGTCTCCATGCCTTGCCTGAGTCCTAACTCATAAATAACTAATACAAATCCCTCTCTAACTGAGCAAGATAAGCCCTCTTCTTCCGTGTCACACTAGGCGCCGGAAGGTAATCCGCGACTGTCTGCTGTGAGTGGTAACACCCATGAGCACCTCTCTCTGTAATCTAATCCTCATCTCTCTTCTGCATCCCTCATCATACCAGTTGTTCTGGGGCATGTTCCCAGATCGTCTCCGTGTAGGCTGACTATGGGGATATGCCTTTAATGCTGCAGCATGAAGCGTCTCTATTAATATCTGAGTGAGCTCATCTAATGGCCGTCCCGGCTCCTTGGCACATAAGCGTCTGTATATCTCATCCGTGTACACGGTGTCAGTCTCCCTCTCATAAAGGTATAACGAGTGTGTGTGGAGACCTGTCCCAATGGAGCTGTGCTGAACTGAAATGTGAGAGTGAAGGACAAGATAGCATGATCCACTGCTACTCCAACCGGCCTAGTGCCTACCATAAAATCCTTAAAAGTGGGAATGAGACTGGGCTGAGCCATAACATAGTCCACTGTACTAGCACCATGCCGATGTGGAAAGCAAGTGAAACCGCCCGCTGCTGTCGGGAACCTCTGTAGGCCATTCAGGATGGCCAATCCATGTGCAGTCCCCATGTCTATCAAATACCACCCATACTCAGTGTGTTCCTCATCCAATGGGAGTCTAGATAGGCCCATATCCCTAACATCAAGCTCCCTCAACATCTCCTCTGAGGTATCATAAAATACTATCTGGTTATGAGCGGTCCTGGTGGGCGGCATTGAAGTCCCCCAGGAGAATGATGTCACCATCCCTGGAGAACTCCCAAATGTCATCATCCAAAATAGAAAAGGGAGACTGCCCGCTAGGTGATGCATACACTGATGTACTAGGAGCAAAATAGCATATAGCAATGTAGAGATATCTGCCCTTAGTCTACTAACCCACATGTACCTAGCCTGGTCATCTTTGCAGACTATATGTATCAGTGGCTGTAGATCCTCTCTAAACAATACTCCCACTCCTCCTGAGCCCCATCCTCTATGCTTTGAACAGAAGATGATGTCCCTCCCAGTGAAACTATCCTCAAAAGCCCCTACATCAAGGCATAGAGATCCATTACAATTCCAAGTAGCAACTTTGAGTGTAGTCCCATAGGTCTAGCGCCGTCATGAAGAGCGCCTCTCCATAATGACCAGTCTACCGTCTCTATAGAAGGCCACTTTCCCTTTCTCTCGGGCTGCCCTTATCTCAGGCATAACTTCTTTCATGTGGGCAAGCTGCGAGAGTGTGAGGTCATCTCCAAGAAATATTCCCGTCTTCTTGAGTGTAGGACGTCTCTTCAAGAAGTCCTTCTTCGCTTCCATGGAGGGGAAATGAATGATAAGTGCTCTCTCCTTAGAAGATTCGCCACTACCTTCTCTCTTCTTTCCCACTCTCCATGCCTTTGTTGACAACACCTGGCAGTGATCCAGGTCTGTGCAGCTTCACGAGGGTTAGATATCCAATGGGAACACGTATGTGCGTGGCTTCAATGCCCATCATAGAGAAGATTACTTGTGGTGTGCAATTGAGGAAGATAAATGACCGGACCCTGGCGTTGACACAATCCCACATCTGTGTCTATGCCTCACGGTCCTTCTTCGTTTGACAGTAACTCCCCTTCCTCTGCTTTCGGCTGTGGAACCCCGATAATGATGAAATCAGCAAGGTCATATGACTCCAGCACAGACTCCATCATAACCTTCCAGATACCGTAATTATTCCCGTCCAACTGATGGTCCACTAGGAACGTGGGGAGCGTTGGGATCTTCACATGCTTCTCAGCCAGCTCTAACAAATCTGCCATCGCGGGGATGTAGCTGAAAAGGGTGGGTGGGTCGGAAACAAAACTTTAAACCTGCAAGTGGCTGTCCAGCAACTTAGCCCGCCTTCCTCTTGCTACTTCTCTTCCCAAATAGTCCCTAACAGTCCACCAATCAGCAACGCAACAATCCCCCTCTTGCTCAAAAAACTCCCAAGACCTTTCAAGAGCCTAGGGCTTTGATACCATGTCAAAGTGCACAACGGAAGACTAACGCACGTAGGAGACGCATCACCATCGAGCTCCACGAACACCCCCAACGGGCACTGCAGCATCCCTCCACTGGGCTCCCATCTCTCAATGAGCTGCCTCCCAAAACACCAGCCAAAGGAGATGACTATGACAAGGTGCCACTCTAGCCTATATATGGCTCTTCAACTTCCCATGCTTCCACTTATGTGATAATCCAAGGCACCTTCTAGCCATGGATCACACGCTCGAAATCGCCAACCTTCCAACAAGTACCAGATATACTTTGATAGTGGTGCTCACTAGGACCACTATCAAAGTACCAAACATGTGGATCTATCACTAACATGCATACATCATGGACAAAAGGATCATAAAACTGTTGCAGTACATAATGAATGCCCAATCATCCTGTGCATAGTTTACTCACTCCTTCTTTTCAGCACTTGGTGCTGATTCATCAGCCACAGTTATGCATGAATCTTTCTTCTTCTCCTTATCCTGCCTTTTTTCTATATTCATCGATATATTTGCCTTCCTTCTTAGGCTTATCACCCCCTTTCTCGACAACCATTCCAAAAGATTGGGCTGATTCTGCCTTTGGCTTATAGCCACCCTGAGAAAAGACTTTGCCTTTACCTTTTTGACTAGCAGAGCAAATGCTTGATCTCACACATGGATACTAGATTGGATTTGACGAGATTGCTCTTTTTGCAAGGGCACTACAAAACCAACTCATGAAAAACAAGGATATTGGGGTTACCCTTCATCATGAGCTAAAATGTATATGCAAAACCCTTGTATAAATTTGGTAGAATAGCAGACACCAAAGAACTGTTCGGATAGGCCTCATCAATACATGTCAACTTCTCCCTAAGTTCTTTAATCCTTGTGACGATCTTACCCATTAAATCTCCCTCATTCATATCCTCCGACCCTAACTGCTTGTGCACTCGTACCTCGTTATGCACTTGTTGAAGCATAGCAAAAGCGCATCCCAAGCATGCTTCACAATTTTACATGATAGAATATGAGAGATAATGCTCCTTTTCATTGAAAGTGTCACTAATGCATGTACATGTGCATCCTTGCCATCCCATCTACTTGTGCCATTGTGGGAGGTGTGAAGGCGGATGCCAGAGCTACATCACAACCCTAAACCCTAAATGCTAAACCCTAAACCCTTTCAAAGCACCTGTACTACGCTATTGTGCCAGCGAGACATGCAATGCCTCAATGCCAATAATAACATTTCAAAGGTGACCAATACATGGCACATCTATAGGAACACAACAAATATTTGGTCCCGTAAAGCTGATCCAACAAAAAACATCCCAAATACATCATTGCCTACCATTTTAGCCTCTGCAAATAACTAATATTTGACACAAAATACAGATATCTCAACTATAGGTATTGTCAATGCCCACTGAATGCAACCTGATATGGTTGTTGATGATGACACATACAAAGTGTATGAAAAATTGTAGTGTAGAGTGTGGAAATGATACTTAGTAAGAACGCAAAAATCAATGATATTGTTTACGATGCCGTTGAAGATAAGCTCAAAGATGTGATGTCAAAGATGATGATGGCCTTGTCTGCTCATGGAATGCTACTTCTCCTATGAAGAATACCCAAAATCGAACAAAAATAGTTCGAGCTGTCACTCCCCGGATGCCTCCGAAAAGCTTACAGCATGTGAATGAACCGAAACATACCCAAACGCTCCAAAATGTGCAAAATGTTGTTAAAATGGTTAGAGAAGATGACAAGGGGGCGAGAGCCAAGAGAACTTGCTCTGATACCGATTGTTGAAGTGGAGATCAAGGTACCGACATGCACATAGATGCAACAAGCAAGAAGAGATAGATAGAAGTATAACACTTAAAGTAGATTGATGAGAATAAGTGAAGTACAAGTGAAGTGATATGATAAGGTCATTTATACATACTTATAAGAGTGTATATATACGCTCAGAGGAAAAAATTACCCCAGCCCACTATTAGCCACGTCCACACATCACTATTATATAAATGGCTACATTTTCCACTTGTATGAGTCTAATTTTCTTCTTCTTGCTGTCTCTATTTTTTATTTCCAAATCTGGACTCCACCACTATATCTTCTAGATGATGATCTACCCTCTACGTCTACCTCTAAATGAGTAGAAGGCCTACTCATGTGAATTTTTAGAGGATGAACCTTCCCCAAGATTTATCTCCTCATCATGAATAAGGAGAGAAATCAGTTCCTAAAACTCTAGAAAGTTTCTGGAACAGCAATGGAGATCTGAAACTGATTGTATTCCTTTCCAAGAACATTGAAGGTCACTAATTGCTGAGAAACATAGATCGAGCTCTCCTAATGACATGACAACTACCTAATGAGACACTAAACTTACACTCATGTCTATGCTAATCTAAGGTGGATAGAAATGAAGAAAACTCATGTCTATGCTAATATAAGGTGGATAGAAATGAAGAAAACTCATCACTCACGAGTGTGTGCTAATTAAGATTTAGACTCAAGTTCAGTTAGCTTAAGACTTGAACTCATAAAAAGACTTGAGATGTTCTTCATTGTTCCATTGCTTGAAATGACATGTTGGCTTTGCTAGCTTGTGTGAGATAATACACAAGATAATTCTAGCTTTGCTCATGTGGCTTCTTTTACTAGGTTTGTTACATCTTTGGGCTTACTCATACTGACTCCCTATCTTTGTCGTGCTTCAGTGGGTGGCAGCATATTTCTCAACACCCCCCCCTTGGTGCCATATTCTTAGGCTACTACAATGTGGTCAGATGTGAGGTTTATAAATACTTCACCCCCCTTAATGTAGCTGGTAGGTGGATTGACATTTGAACTTGGACATGGACCATCTCCCCCTGTGGGTGCTTGACTAGCTACTCTCTCAAGTGGTCTTAGGAGTGTTTACATTTGCATCACTTCCCCGTGGTAAAGCATGCTTACAAAAAAATAGATTTGCCTACTCATTTGGTGGCTTACAACATATGAATTGATTAGGTTAGGGTAGTGGTTGGTAGATCCTTTTTTGCTTAGTGTTGTTTCTTGCTTGAGATCTCCTTGCTTTTGCTTGATGAAGATCCCTTGTTGCTTTGTTTGCTCTTGGCGTTGACTTTGGCTTTTGACTGCTTGTCCTTGCTTATTTTTGTGTCCACCTTTTGGCATTATCTCCTTCATTGTGCCTTTGGTGTAGACTTTTTCTTTGCCACTTGATTTTAATGCTTGTGCTTGGTGCTTTGATTCTTCTTTGAGTGCCTTTGATGTATTATGTGTGGATGTCGTGCTTTTTGGAATGTGGTCATCTCATGCACTTGTTCTTTAGGCATGCCTAGACTTGATGTATATGCACCTTTGATATGCTTATGCACACATATGCTCACATATTCATTTGATTGTGGCATTTTTATATAGATTGTACGCTTATTTTTCACACACATATACTAGCGTGCTCATTTGGCCACTTTTACAAAGGTTTTTGTCGAGAGAAATTTTGATTCAAGTCGAGTTGCCGATGCCTTTTTTTAATGATATTTTTGTTTATGCCCATGTTGGTGCTAGCCCAAAATGTGACTTGGTCAATGAAGCAAATGCATGTGGAGATATCGAGCTCATCTAGTGAGGCGGTGGACACTGATGACCTGCTTGGGGGATAGGCCCCACACTTACACCGCTGGCATGGTTGGTGAGATCATGGGTGATATGCGGCCAATGGGGATGACAGGCTATGTGATAGCCATTCTAGAGACTCGCATAGTTATAGCGCCAGCTCATTTAGTTGGGTTCACACTATAGAGAACCTTAGTATGTGTTTGGTTGAGTACCTTTTCATATTGTGTGTACTCTTATCTTTGTATATGGTGTGTTGAGTGTTGTGTGAAGAAGAAGAAGATTTTCAGCCTCTCACCTTGTGTGTTCTCTTTTAGGGTTTTGTGAGTGTGTGTGTGCTTGAAAGAGCTCAAGCTCTCTTCTCCCCTACATCTTTTCATGGTATCAAAGCCTGGTTCATGCTAAGGGCTGAGCTGCAAGCAAGAGAAGCATAGGAAGCGGTACGAGGGTAAGAGCTTCATCTACTCTTTCCTATTTGTGTTGGCGACTACACCCTTGTCGGGAGCTCTACAGGAGGCACCGACAAACGATCTCTGATTGAGGAGCTTTCTTCGCGGGAGTAAAGCTATATGGCAACTATATTGTCCTATCGGACATAAACTTTTCGGGCCGAAAACACGTTTCGGGTGCGTTAGGACCTCCGTTTTTCGGTAAGCAGGCGATTTTGAGCACTCCGGGGGTAAGTCATCGATTCTATGCAGAACTCTGTTTTAAGAAATGCAGTCTGCACATTGAGGCCACTGATTGTGACATTTAAGTGTAGTACAGTACCGCTGTAGAAAATACAGCAGTTTGTGCAAGACAAACCAGAGTGCTGTTTCTGGTAAATTTGTGTTTGGCAAGATGTCAAATGATGGCATAAACCAGATTGTTATTGAGAAGCTTGATAAGAACAATTTTCATGCTTGGAGGTTCAGGTTGACAAATTTCCTGATGGGAAAGGGTTATTGGGACTACATAAAGAAGGTGAGCATGAAGAGGCACCGGAGATACCGGAGATCAATCCGACTGCTGCAGATGTGAAAGAGTTCAAGGATTGGAACCAAGGAGCCAGAAAAGTTATGTATTGGCTCTCTATCAGTATTCTATCAGTATACAGGACACCATGATTGGGCACATATAGGATGCCAAGTCCCCCAAGGAGGCATGGGACACCTTGGTAAAACTCTATGAAACGAATACCAAGGCACGAAAGATACAGTTGAAGAATGAACTTCATACTGTGAAGAAAAAGAGTATGTCTGTGTGAATGACTATGCATTGAAGATCAAGGGTATTGTGGAATCCCTTACATCTATTGGCGTTTCAGTAGATGATGATGATAAGGTGGAAGTCTGTCTACGTGGTCTCGGGCCACAATACAAGGCATTCAAGACGTCTATTTAGACTCGGGAAAACATTCCTAATTTCATAGATTTGGTGTCTATGTTGATTATAGAAGAGAAGAGCTTGGGTGAAGACCAAGAGCCTTCACAAAACAAAAACAGTTCAGAGCAACAGGCCTTCTACACAAGTTTAGGAAGAGGATGAGGTAGAGGAGGCTGTGGACGCAGCCAAGGAGGTGGCCGAACAGGTGATCAGAATTATGGCCAGCAGCAGCAACAACAACAACAGTCCTCCCAGAATTCACAACAACAACAACACGCAGGTGGAAGAGGCCAATTCACAACAACAACAACAACAACAACACGTAGGTGGAAGAGGCCAATTCATAACAACAACAACAACAACAACAATAACAACAACAGTCCTCCCAGAATTCACAACAACAACAACAGTCCTCCAGAATTCACAATAACAACAACAACAACAACACGCAGGTGGAAGAGGCCAATTCACAGGTAAGGGGAGTCAAAGAGGTCGTGGAAATTGCAAAGGTAGTATAATGATACACGTGGATGCTTTTATTGTGGTAAGCGTGGACATGTGCAAATTGTTATAAGAAGCAGCAAAACAACTATGCATCCTCGAGTAGAAACAATGAGGATAATGAAGCAGCATGTCGTTAATGCCATGTTCGAAAATGTTGAAGCAGCACATAAAGATGATGTATGGTACGTTGATTCAGGTGCTTCGAACCACATGACAAGGCATGGGGAGTGGTTTAAGGAGATGAAAAACCTTGAAAGACCAGGTTTTGTGGAAACAGGGGATGACATTGCTCATCCAATTGCCCATGTTAGAGATGTGCCATTGTCTATGCAGGATGGCAAAGTGAAGTACCTCCACCATGATATATACTCTTAAGAGGAGTGGAGGAGGAGGATAACATCAATAATTAGGGGGCTTCCATCACCATGTGGAGGAGGGTTTGGTGCCACATTGCCACATGAAATATGGAGGAGGAGGAAACTATGTTCACATTGAAGTGTCATATTATAGCTTTGCAACATTGAACCTAGTATGTATTTATAAATGATGGCTTATTTTATAGAAGAGCGGTATACATTTAGTGGTAGGAGCACCACATGAAAGGTACTTTTATAGATCTTATTAGAGTTAATTCATTTTCAAGAGGCATAACATGCATTTGCATTTCATAATTAACAAGATATATATGCTAGCCGAATTGGGGTTGTGCATGAATTTGGTGAATACAACAATAGGAAGACTCATTGTGGTTGTAACTGAAAGGATGTGAGTCTTTATGTTTGGGTTTTGCATAACTTCAAAGGTTTGAGGTCTATTACATCGATGAGCATCCTTCACATGAGAATTAGTGGAAAACTTCCGCTTCGACCCTTTTGCTGTATAAGCATAAGGAGGGATTCCTCTAATTTATTGCCCATCTCTATATTATATAAAGCTCCATCTCTATATTATATAAAGCTCCATCTCTATTCTCTACATTATATAAAGGAATAGTTTCACGGGGTTGCTACGTGGCAGCATGGTTAGATTTGGGGCAGGCTTGGACAATATAGTTTGGAGGTTTGAGGAGGGGTAGGCTCCTACCTTGTTGAAGATGGGTGAGGTTACTCGTGTATACAAAGGTCTCAGAAAGCTTGCGAACCATATAAAATCGAATTTGGAACGTTTTCATTTTCACATGCAGATTTTAGTTTCCCGAAATTCCAATGTATTTGCTCATAATTTAGCCCCAAGACTAGCAAATTTTCAAAGAACTAGTGGGCAACTCGTGCTTCGCACGTCTTTTGAGACTCCAAATTCAAATTCTACCTAAACCTCCTCATACCTCCTTCTCTCCTTCCCAAACCTCCAAATTCTTGCCATGTGAGAGCTTTGTGAAACTCTTCCTGAAGATAATATCGAGAAGAGAAGAGAAAAGAAGAGAAGAGAAGAGAAGAGAAGTAAATTCTTGACATGTGAGAGCTTTGTGAAACTCTTCCTTGAGATAATATAGAGAAGAGAAGAGAAGAGAAGCGTGTAAATTGTGAGCTTGTAATTGACAGGTGAATTAGAGGCTTAGGTGAACTAGAAAGTGTTATAAAATATCTTGTAGGTAATTCTTTCTGCCAAGAAGCATAATATATAGCCTATATAGCAGAGCCGGCCTGAAGGTAAAAATATAATTTGAAATGGGCGGGAAGTCCGAAGTCTCGAACCGACAACGCGTTCATTCAAAAAACAGATTCTGACAGGGCACGGCCAGTTTTAAAAAACATTGTGTAATTGGGAAATGGGGAGGGCGGTCGAAACAGCCAGGCGCCGGCTGTCTCACACGCGGGCGCCGCCCTCTCAATCCTACATAACCCAACTCTAATCCTAATTACGCGAGAGGATTAAGGAATAAGGCAAAGAGGTCGTTGTCGTAAATCCGCAGGCGAATAAGAAGACGAAGAAAGACAAGCAAATCTCTCCTGAGCTTGCTGTGGCGAGCAGAGCTTGATCGAACATTTCTACAGAGCTAGCGTTTTGCCTAGGCTTACTCCTCTCATTTTATGTCCATAGCCATAGCCGTTGGAGCTTCTACCTCATTCACATTTTTTTTGACTGTTTTCTGCATAGGTTTCCTGCCTTCCCTCTCCTGAGGGTTTCTTCTGAAAACTGACAGTTTATTCTTGGGTCTCTTTCTGTAGAGTTAGGGCTTCTTGTCCTCCGTCACCACTTCCATCTCTCCCCCTTCTCCTGCTTTTCAACCAATTGCCTTAGCCGTTTTCTGCATATCGCCATGAGTCCCTTCCTTTATCTTTTGCTTCTCCTGCGCCTCTCCCCTCTTCTAGCATCAGCGCAGAACAACCAGTTCGCCAGCATTTCGAAGTCGTGCAACAATAGCGTGGGGATCCTCTACACGCTTCAATCCATTTTAAGATCCTTTCCCGTCGAGTCAAACCCTGCGGATCAGCCCTACGCCTTCACGGCAAATCTGCAGATCTTCAATGCTGGCGAGGAGGATCTGGAGGGCTGGAACCTGTTCATCGGTTATGTGAACAAGGAGATCCTGGTGGATGCAGGTGGTGCCCTAGTGGCGGATGGCACACCTTTCCCTGCCAATGCCAGCCAGGGCATCAATCTAACGAGCTCCGGGACCCTCAAGACGGGCATCGAGACGGCCATGGATTTCTCTCAGATGGGCGTGAGCCTTGTCCTCAAGGGAACCGAGTTTGGGAAGAGCAATATCTCCATGCCCAACAATATTGCTCTTATCGATCCCAATTATGAATGCAACAAGCCAGTCACAAATAGTACGTATTGCTGGGTATTCTCTTTTCTTGTTTGATAAAAAAAATGTCAACTCTTGGCTGAACTTCTCATGTCTTCTCTTTTGAAGACCACCTGAGTAACGGCCCTAGGATCTCGGCTTCCGCTTTAGGTCGCTGGATCAACCCTGGGCCTGGTGGTTGGGTTTAAAAATCACAATGTAGTCATAGATCGAGAGTCAGGGTTTTGGAAGAATCTAAAGGATCTCTTAATTCTAAGGATGAACCTATAAACTTTCTTGCAGCTTTCAAACAGTTGGAGAAACAGTTGTGTGTGGGTACCCTGGATATGTTGTGTGGTCTCTTTTTGCCGCATATTTGATCCATGTAGGGGATTGTTTCCGTACAAAATTGTATTGGGAATCAGTGCATAAAGCAATTGACATGGATGGGATTTGAATCTGCATGACTTGGTATGAATGCTTATGCAAACTGTCTGGCATCATATCACCCCTCTTGCCAAGTGGGGTTCAACCTTCTGGCAGGGTGGGAGCAGACCACCCCACTGATGTGTAGAAATCCTAATTCGTGGGGCCTTATCTGCATTCTTCTGCATTGATCAAGAGTGGTGGCCGGTTTCTTTTTGGTGGCAATGGTTTCAGAAAGCAAGGTTGGATCTCATTATGGATTGTAATCTCGGTGCGCTCAATAAATTCTTGCACCTCAAGCTCAGAACTTGATGTGTGGCTAGTATGATGTATGTCCTTACTAGTCCTTTGGAGACATTTGGGATTGTATAATGTACGCTAACCTACAACAGTGGTGTAAACCTAGTCTCTCAAAAAACAGGATCTTTTTTAAAAATACAGCTTAAGAACAATAGAAGGCAATCATAGAGAGAAGAAGAATATATTCACCTGAGCAAAGATATAAGGATGGTCGCATTTTGCACCTTCGTGTTTGTGCGGAGGAAACTAGATGGTTGTTAGAAGTGCTAACAGAGTCGCCCTTCGTAAGGGAGTAAACACAGTGATGATTGATGAATTTTAAAGGGAAAGAGCTCATAGTGCATCTATATGTGGGGCAGCCATGACTAGATGGTGTTGGTCTGTGGACATATCGGTGGCATTGTCCCCTTGGTCCTAAAAGAACTACTAAAAATTGTTAAGTAGCTTTCTCACCTCCCACGGCCGTCTGGGCTTATCTTGGGCTTTGTCGGGTCTTGCAATGTTTGAATGGGGCGTCCACATCTACCTGTAGCCTATTTGGCAATATGCGAGACCTACCAATACTATCCAGTCATCAAGGCCATTGTTTGGTGTCTATACCAGGCCTTTGTGTCAAGTTTCTCAACCGTGGCCTCTCTTCATACTGGGGACCTTACATAACATGAAGTATTTAGACATTGCAAAATAGTGTCAGGGTGGACTTGGATATTTAACATCTAATGGTTTCTGTTAACATTTGCTTGGCAGATGGGACGATTAAGACATGCTGCATCAAAAGAGACTCAACTGTCACACTAGTTGATAATAAGTTTTTGCCACGGTACAAGGGTGACATAACGATTGCTTATGATGTGTTGAAGGCTTCTGCCAATCAATACACAGCACAGGTCACAATGTCTAATGATAGCCCAACAGGGCATCTGAACTACTGGAACTTGCAATGGACATGGCAATATGGAGAGTTTATCTTTTCAATGAAGGGTGCAGTGACCACAGAACAAGACCAGAATGCTTGCATCTTTGGGGAGGCAGGTGTAAATTATGCTGCTGTGGATTTCTCAGAGGTTACAAGTTGTCAAGCAAGACCAACAATCATAGATCTTGATCAGTACAAAGCCAATGATTCAACTGTTGGCAAGCTTGAGTATTGTTGTCGTAATGGGACACTGCTTCCTGCTCTCCAGGATCCCAGCAAATCAAAGTCTGTGTTTCAACTGCTAGTATTCAAGCTTCCACCTCAGAATCAGAACAGCACACTCATATATCCTCCGGTGAACTGGAAACTCAATGGAACTTTTGATGCAGATTACGCCTGCGGCCAGCCACGCTTGGTGCAACCAACCGACTTTCCTGACTCGTCCACTGCACAGCGAACAGAGTCAGCTGTCATAAGCTGGCAGGTTACATGTAATGTGACCGAAGCACAGGCCCCTCCAAAGTGCTGTGTGTCATTTTCTGCTTACAATAATGACTCAGTTGTTCCGTGCAAGACGTGTGCCTGTGGTTGTGCTTCTCAAAGTACGTGCAATAGTAGTGCGGAGGCTTTGTTGATTCCAGTCGAGCTTGCAACTGTACCATTTGTGAATCGAACTGCAAAGACTCTTGCCTGGGCACAGCTCAACCATTTGCCTGTGCCTCAGGTACTACCTTGCCCAGATAATTGTGGTGTGAGCATCAATTGGCACCTTGTATCAGACTACTCAAATGGATGGAGTGCACGCATGACGATCTTCAACTGGCAAGGGCTGCAGTTTGCGGATTGGTCTGCTGCAGTCGAGCTTGGCTCAGTCTATTCCGGATTCCAGCAGGCTTACAGCTTCAATTATTCAACTCCAGGAAATAATACCATCTTCTTGTTTGGTCTAGAAGGGCTTAACTACCTCAATGGCATATATGACAATTATCCTGGTATTCAACAGTCAGTTTTATCCTTTAACATGGATGGTGTGAAGAGCAATCTTACTACTCGGGACTTCTATCCTACCAAGGTTTTCTTTGATGGAAACGAGTGTGCTCTGCCGGACATTCTGCCTTCTAGTAGTGTAAGACAAATTTTACCTACGGTTTTTACTGTACTTATTCTTCCTATGCTACTTCTGTGCGTTGGAGCCTTTGGGATTTTGTAAAAAAACAGTTAGCATATCTGTTTTCCTCTCATTGAAGTATACTCAGATCATTTATTTATACTTTGGGGAAGTGTAAGGATTGCCCATCGTGGTAAAAGAAAGATCTGAAATTCAAAATTTACCCAAAAGAGGTGCTTTAGAATGTGAACATTTGGAGCAGTGGATTTCTTGTAAGCTCCTGCGTGTTTCTAACAGTTAATATATAATTTGAATGCATCTAAGTGCCTTGTTTGTAACTGGGATTGCAATATTAAATAAGCATGCACTTCATAAAAAATAAGCAGAAGATTATGCCTCACCCTCTCTGGACGTGTTCTCTGGAAGAAGGCGCAGTTCAAATTTCACAAAGAGGTGGGTGGTCACAGTTCCTTGTGCTGTTATTATGACTCGTTTCCTAGGGCTGACTTGCATTTTCAAAGGCGGCAGACAACCCCCTGTCCACCCTAACATGACTATCCAGTTCACAGGAAAATGAACAGCATTTGCGGCCAAAGCTTGGAGTGGGGGCATCAAGCCTCTACAAAATGCGTGCGGAAGCAATGCTGGATTCATGCTAGCTTCTATAGGACACAAAGACAATATACAGTGACAAAATTGAAATCTCGACTCAAATCCTGACTCCTATTCTATGTGCGTAAATGCAAACATCTGGAAATGTTGGTTGTCCCTGGGCTAGATCTTGCTCCTCGGGAATGCTCTTGCTGCTGGCACAGGATCCTTGCGTGTCTTCATTTGCATCCCAACCGTTGATCTAATAGGGCTGTTTGGTGGTTCTAGGACGCCCAGTGAAGTTTCACACTTGGGGTGTTCGGACAGCTCGTGACTAGTGCCTATTTGGTCTCTTAGTTTTCCGGCATCATGCAGGTGACATCCCTTGGTGCTAAGCTTGGAGCACAAGGGAAAACATGATTTACCTTTGCTTCACTTCCAATCGGGGCCTTTGCTCGCTCTCCTTCGTAACATCCCTTGGGACATTGGTCATAGTACTTGTATTCCTTGGAATACATTGGTCATAGTACATGTATCCCTTGGATTTTTTTTAAAATTGGTTTTGTAACATCCTTTAGGATATTGGATTTTTTTTTAAAAAAAATTGACAGTTTTGGTTTTGTAACATCCTTTAGGATATTTGTCATAGTATAAATATCAAGGATATGGTACTTTGCATTCTTATTCAAGTTAAGACTTGTTGGAGTATGTGTCGTTGGGCCTTGTTTTAGAGTTGCAATTGCAACTTTATAATGTGGGGGTGTTTGTTCGTTTGTTGTATTCTCACTCAGTTTGTCACACCGGAATGCTCCTTGTCAATGCTCTTTGTTTAGATGGAGACGAGCTTCGCAATGATTCTCTCTCAAAAGATAGAGAAAGGAAGAAGCCAATGAAAGAGGGAAACCTACAGTTCAACCTATTTAAGTAAAAGCATCCATCTTAGCATACAAGAATCCAATAGAGCACAAGCAAGCAAAAGTACAGAGGAAGGGAAACTCCCAAGTATTCTATTGGAAGGCAATGATTGTGTATTGCTTATTGTAAAAAATGACATAGTCTTAAGCAAGTATGTACAAGAAGTCCTTAGACTTTTTTTATTTGATATTAAGTATTGAGATATCGAGCTCAATTAGTATTATTTTATTGATGACTCATTTAAGTGATAGTTTTTGTAATAATGCCATTGGCATGGTTGGTGAAAATATGGGTGATGCGTTGTCAGTGGTTTACATGTTGTGTGATAACTATTTTGATGTATTAGAGTTATGACATAGTTACAGCGTCAGGTCATGTACTCGGATTATGCTATGGACCGATCATTGTATGTTATAGTAGGAGAGTACTTTCTTTTATATTATGTACTCTTTATCTCTTTATATTATGGTTGTAGAGAAGAGAAGATAATAGAAGAAAATTTAGCCATTCATCTCTCTTATTGATTTATCTACTTGTGTGTGTGTGTGTTTACTTACAAAGAGCTCAAGCTCATTCTTTTTCTTGTATTCTTCTCATGGTATCAAAGCGTTGGTTCATATAAAGAAATCACGAGGCAGGTAAGAAGCAAAAGAAACGGCACATAGATAAGGGTAATTTTATCTCTTTTTCTTTTTGATTTTGGAGCAACACTTTTAGGTGATAGTGAGAGCTATGAAGTCTTAGATTGAGGCATTTTCTTAGGTGAAGGAAGAAGACCTTACTGTGTGTAGTCAACTTTGTTAATTGATATTTTACCGTTTCAGAGTGTTATGGGCTCGGTTTTGATTTTGCAAGTTTTTTGTAGGCACTCCGATTGATTTTGACTGTGTATGTCCATTTTTTGGTTGGAGTAAAGGTGTAATAGAAATTTAGTTGTAGAACAATCTTTGTAGAGAATTTGAGATTTATAGGGAGTTGTTGTATGTATGTTTGTGTGACTGTTTCATATAAAGTTGCAATATAATAGGTGTATAATACCAATTTGTTTGAGATTATAGGTATGTTGTAAGTGCAGAAGTATTTGCAAGCACTATTTGGTAAGTTGAGGTTAGGTAATTATATCTGATACTCTATCCCAAATTGTAAGTGAGAAGTTAGACAAGAATAACTTTTGAGCATGGAAGTTTAGGATGATCAAATTTCTTACGAGAAAAGGGTGTTGAGAGTCCATCTCACAGGTGATGAAAAGGAGCTAGAGATTGCTGAAGAAAATCCTATCCGTAGTAGTTGCAAGGCATATGAAGCATGGTATGAAAGAGCCAGAAAGGTGGTGTATTGGTTATTTACCAATGTGACAGACTTTATAATTGTGCATATACAAGATGCACAAACACTTAAGGAAGCTTGGGACACCTTGGTGCCTTGGTGAAGATATACAGTACAAACATTTAAGCTTGAAAGGTACAGATAAAGGAGGAGCTATATAATGTGACTAGAGGAAAGCGAGTATAAATGATCACTCGATGAAGGTTAAAGAGCTTGCAGATGTCCTTGCTTCTATTGGATCGCCAGTAGTAGATGTAGATGATGATGATATGGTATCGGTGATCTTGAATGGGCATGACAAGGAATACATTAAGTTAAAAACCTTCATTGGAGTTTGAGAGAACTTTCTAGATTTTTAGAAATTGATTGCTCTCCTCATCTATGAAGATATAAATATTGAGGGAGGCTCATCCTCTGAAATTCACATGAGCAGGTCTTTTACTCAGATATAAGTAGAGGTAGAGGCAAACCATTATCTAGAGGCCAAGACGTAGGCCGTTTTGGAAAACAAAAATCATGGGCAGCAACAATATGAATCCAACGTACAAACAGATGGAAGAGGCTAATCTCGTGAAGGCAACGAAGATGCATGTGTAAGACGTATGATGCTGTCTTGCATGTAGAGCAGTTATCATAGATGCTTAGTGGATTTGTATGTTGAGAAAACGTGGTGCTCATGCTAGATCAAGTGTGTGGAGGAAAAGAGCTCACAAAATACAAGAATAATATCTTGCTTATTAAGTTGTTTATGAATAAAACTAGGCCTTGCTCACATACAAAATGCCTCATGGCCTCATCTTTAAATAGATGAGCTAGTGGACCTTAAGTCCCTTCACACTCACACCTTCCTCTTCCCCTTCTACATAACCTTAGTCTCTTAATACCCCCCCTCAATACCAACTATGCAAGGATGGAATAGGTGGTATTGGACATAGGATGCCTTTATAACATTAGGCGTACAAGGTTTGAATATAGGTGTGGTTATCTAGGATTTACAAAAGAGTTCTTAGAGCCTTGCTAATACAATGTTGCCATCTAAGTCTTTATTTGTTTGTCGATGAAGATGTACACCTCAATGATGGTGCACCCCACTCTTTGTGTTTGCTTGACTTCTTGTAGATGACATGCTTTAGACGTACATGCCATTGCTTCCACCACATGCTTTCCACCTTGATCATTCTCACATAATGATCATGACAAGGCTGCCACCCTTGCTTAAGTGGTTTGCTTATAGATGTTCCTACAACATGCTTGATGCTTCCTTGAATAATATATCTCCTCCATGAGTAACGAGGTAGATTTAAATAGGGAAGGGAAAGGGAGGGTCTTACCACTTGCCTTATGGAGTGGTCAAGGGCAGTGTCTACTCCACAATTACAATAGCTTTTATACATGTTGATTAAATGATACCCTTTAGGGTTTAAAGTTACAAACTTAATGAGTAGTTGGTTGAGGTAAATACTCAAACAAATAAGGTTTATCATCTTTGGCTCAAGAAGGAGAGGACATGGCTCATAATGTTGCCAATGCCTCTTACAAAAGTAATGCCAAAAAGATGCTTCAAATCATGACAACTAATAAGGTAGAGCACTTAGGGATGCTATGCTCAACCTTACAACCCATCTTAGACGATGAAAGTGCAGAATATGCAGTGGAATGAAATGCCTTGGGCTTGGGAAACGAGAGCATACGGCTTATTACATGTCTATGCCTCTTACAAACAAGAGCCTCAAGGGTAATACACAACAACATTGTAAATGAACACTTAGTGTACATGTGTTCACTTCTAGTGCATGGAGGACCAGGGACACTTGGCAAGGATCCACGTGTACGCAAGTCTAGTCAGGTTTAGTAGATACCATGTTGACACGTTGAGATATGATGGATATTAGCCCATTGTTATGCTTACATGGTTAAAGCAGTATATGAGATAGAGCCCACTTGTTTTGAGCAAAAACTTGGAAATAAAAAATGGGAAGATGTCATCATGGATGAGGAGATGGTAGCATTAGAAACAAATATGACATGGGAATTAGTATCTTTGCCTAAGGATAAGAAGGTAATTGGATGCAAGTGGGTGTACAAAGTCAAGCATAACATGTATTAGATAATGCGCAGACATATGGCATTGACTATGAGGAGACATTTAACCCAATTACGAGGATGGCAACTGTGAGAGTTGTCATTGCTATGGCTGTAGCAAAGGGTTGGTCTTTACATCAGATGAATGTAAAGAAAGCATTTTTGCATGGTGATTTGCAAGAAGTTTACATGATGTAGCTACTAGGTTAAGTGATGCACATCAAGATTTTGTGTACAAGTTATACAAAGCCTTGTATAACTTAAAGTAGGTAACCGGAGCATGGTTAACCAAGATCATGGAGTATCTTGTTATCATTAGATTTCAAATATCTAATGCAAGTTTTTCACTTTATGTGAAAAAGATATAGAGAGATCATGCTGTTAGTCATTTATGTGAATGATTTGACTATCATTAGTGATAGTGATGCTAACATACATGATGTTAGGATAATTTTAAAGCACAAGTTTGAGATGAAAGATTTGGGTGAGTTGTAGTATTTTCTCGGTATAGAGGTGGTGAGATCACCTAATGGCATTTTGTTGCTACAGAGGTAGTATGGCTTGGACATGTATGGTATGATAGACTGTAAGTCTATTTCAGTGCCATTGGAGCATAATACTAAGATTTTTGTAGATACAGGGAAGCTTTTGGTGGAGGATCCCACTATGTATATACGCATAGTGGTAGCTTGTTTACATAACCATTACTAGGCTAGATTTTGAGCTATGCTATTGAACTTGTGAGTCAGTTTATGTAGGTCTCCATGAAGCCACACTTGGATGCGGCTAGATGGATTCTTAGGTACATAAAGTCCACAATTGATTATGGACTTTTCTATGAGGCTGGCAGATCGATATAGTTACATAGGTATACAAATGTTGATTTTGTTAGTAGTGTCTTAGATAAGAGATCTACCAATGGCTTTATGTTTTCTTTTGGGAGTACTGCTTTGAGTTGGAGCAACAAGAAACAACCTTGTCGAGTACAAAGACAGAGTATAGGGACATTGTTATGGCAACTTGTGAGGTAGTTTGGTCCAAATGCTACTTGGTGATATGGGTGAGTGCATGCATAGGAATGTTGGCATTTATTGATAACATGAGTAGCATATAGTTGGCCAGTAACCCAGTCTATGCTAGGACAAGGCACGTTGAGGTACATTATCATTTTGTGAGAGAGAAGGTTCTAGCATGTGATGTGGATTTGGTATATTTCAACATAGAGGATCACCTGGATTTCGTATATGTCAGCACAAAGGATCACATGGCTGACATCTTCATGAAAGCATTAGGTACATAGAAGCTCCGCAAGTTTAGGAGCTTACTTGGAGTGCAGTGTGTGAAGTCAAGCTCGAGGGGGGAGTGTTGATACATCGAGTTGAAAACATTGATAACCCGCTTGGATGATAGCTTCTGCACTTACGCCGTTGGCATGGTTGGTGAGATTATGGGTGATATGCCACCAATGGTTTATAGGCTGTGTGACAGCCACTTTGGTGTACTAGAGTTATGGCATAGTTATAGCCCCAGCTCATAGAGTCATGTTCACACTATGGATCAACTGTTGTATGTGTTATAGTAGAAGACTACGTTCCCGTTTAGTATGTACTCTTATCTCTTTACATTAGAGAAGGGAATAGAATTTTGAAATATGGTGCACATCACGTCATGTATGGGGCACATGTATATGAGAGTAATATAGATGGAGCCTAGGATGATATGAAATTGGAATAGATGAAGCCTAAGTTTATTAGGGGATGTGAATGGATGAATGTGAAAGGTGATCAATGGTAAAAAACATGGAAGGTGCAAGGGTACATAATGCATGTGAGCATTTAAACACATGAATGGCATAAGTGTGCATGGAACATATGAATGAGAGCTCTATGAGGGCTATAAATGGATGTAACAAAGTGATTTCTCTTAATGAAAAAATGTGATGCTTTGATTAGTCTTGTCTCATACCTTAATCACCTCCATTAGTGTTGATATCATGCTCTAATGATGTCTTCTTTCATCTATTATTATCCACCTTAGCTCTCTCTTGCAACTCTCACACTCCATAGCCATCTCAAATCATGCATTTTCTCAACTTGGTATCAAAGCTAGATCAGTATATCACTCTTAATATCTAGCATTAGCAAAAATTAGTGGCTTCATTAGACATAATCAAGTTTTTAACATCTCTAATCAACCTTATCCACAAGCTCTAAATAGTGTCTATCATTGGAGCACTTGGTTCTCCTCCTTGTCTCCTACACCATTGATCAAGAGATTCTAGGAGCATCAAGATAAGCTTTGGGTGACCACGCATGAAGGAGGAACTAGACGAATTCGGACAGAATCACATGCAATAGTTGTTGTAGCAGTTGGTGCCAAAATTTTTGAGAGAAATCATAAATTTGCGGCTGTCATCGATTCCATTAGGGCATGGGGGTTTTCAAGGATGCTGAATACGCCGGTGGTGCTGGATTTGCAAATGGTGGAGTGAGCAGTGAGATCCAGGCATGCACCTCTCTTTTCATTGAGGTTTTGTTAAGTTTCTTAATCCTTGATTAAAAGTTATTAATACCAAGTACTGATAGCTCAAATCTATCTTCATTCATTGCTATTTCACTTTGTCAAAGCATTTATCTCATATGTGAGTAGAATTATTTTGATTGACTGCTCAAAGCTACCTATATTTTTTCTTTGGATTAGTAAGAGATCAATGACCTTTATCTTGATTAGCATTCAAATCTGAGCTAAATCTTGTCCAAATTATTGTAAGGGAGTAGACACTACTGAGATACAACTATAAATTTCAATAAGATCCTTCTCATTGAGCCATGGCTACCCAAATCTTAGCGGATAAATTTGGTGAAGGATTTCATACATGGCAAACAAAAGTCATGTATTTACTCATGCAAAAGGAGCTTTGGAGGCTATTAACTGGAGATGAACTCAATGAAGGGAGTGAGGCTTCAAAGCATGGATTAATACAGATAGAAAAGCCATGGCCATCATTGGGTTAAGACTTGGGGATAATATCATTCATCACATCAGTAACAAAGAGCACGCCAAAGAAGCATGTGATGAGTTAGAGAATGTATTTGGAGCTAGGGCTAAAAATTCAGAAATAAATTTGAAAATGCAGTTCTATGGGCTTGATATGGGGTTCAAAGACTCATTTGTGGAGCATGTAGGTAAGATGAAGAGCATCACATGCATCTTGTAGGTATCAAGACACCCGTGGATGAGAAAGATGCAATTGCGGTCTTAATCAAGAGCATGCCTTAAGAGTTTTCTTCAGTGGTTAAACAACTCTTACTAATCTTCCAAATCTTACTCTTGATGGTGTTGAATCCTCTTTGTTTGAAGAATATAATAAACTAAAAGGTACACAACAAAGCTCAATAAGCAGTAGAAAAACTGCATTCTTTAACAAATCCAATGTCAAATGTAACCATCGTGGAAGGACGGGACATGTAATGGCACAATGTCGTCTTCAAAACAAGCCCAAACTTGTATGTGATGCATGTGGCAAGGTGGGAAACCTTGAGAAGAATTATTTAGTGAAAGGAGAAGAAACAAAGCAACTTGATGGTGGAAGCAACTCACGAGGATGCTCCATAAGAACACCTTTGTGTTGATGTATGTGATGATGTTTTATGTCATTTCTTTTGATGATATCTATGTTCATGTCTACGATGTTTATGATGGTGGTGCTATGATATGGTGGTATCACAATGTATGATTGATGTATGCCAACCTCTGAGCTCAGTGTGAGTGAGACAAGTTGGAAATGGGTAGTTATGCTGATGTATGTTTATGATGATTTAATCAACTTTAGCCACCGATGATGTAGGCTAAGTGATGTATGTGTGTGTCTTTATTAAGGGGGAAAAAAGGCCATGTTTATGTATGTCACATTACCTTCTTGGGATGAGACCCATTTGGGCACCAAGGGGGGTGTTGAAATATGGTGTTCATCATGTCATGTATCGGGGAAATTGGAATGAATGAAGGCTAAGATTATTAGGGGATGTGAATGGATGAATGTAAAAGGTGGTAAATGGTCAAAAAGTAGGCACATGGAAGGTGCAAGGGTGCACAAGGCATGTGAGCATTTATGAACACATGGATGGCACAAGTATGCATGGAACTTGTGAATAAGAGCTCTATAAGGGTTACAAGTAGATGTAACAAAATCATTTCTCTTAATGCAAAAATGCAATGCTTTGATTAGTCTTGTCTCATATCTTAAGCACCTCCATTAGTGTTGATATCATGCTCTAATGATGTCTTCTTTTATCTATTATCATGTAGGATTAGGCGTAGAGGTAAGCGAAGCATCAACAAAGAGATGTCACAGCAGGCCCACATATCCCCTGCGTCCACATAAAATGTCGGGGGATAGGGGACCTATTTGTGCCTTTCACATATGTATACCTTTCTAGCACCTTCTCCATATTTTCATGTGGAATTACTCTAAAGGGTTGAGGGCTGATGACAGCTGTTTCCAACACCCTCCCTTGACGTTAGCTTTCGATGCCTATGCACGAACAATGGAACCACTGGCAGCTAGCTCCTTTCTTCGCCCACTAGCCATGGCCTTTTACCATCGCGGTGGAGACAACTCCTTCCTCGCATGCGAACCATGGTCTCGTAGCTAGCCTTTTTACTCGCCAGCCATGGCCTCTACCACCGGCACAGTAGTGCTTGCTGTGACCCAAGAAGCAAGGGTGGCCACAACAACGTCCACCTAACTCCACACAAGACCCTCCCTAGTTTTGATACTAATGTAGGATGAGGTGCAGAGGCAAGCAAAGCATCAAGAAAGAGATCTCACGGTTAGGCCCAACCTGAGAGCGTCCCCCGACCTCATATCCCCTGCACCCACAGAAAATGTGGTGGGATGGGGGATTTATTTATGCCTTCATGTATGTATACCTTTCTAGCACCTTTCTCATATTTTCATATGGGATTACTCTTAAGGGGAGCACTGACGGCAGTTGTTTCTAACATATCCACCTTAGCTCTTTCTTGCAACTCTCTCTCAAATCATGCATTTTCTCAACTGAGAATAGAAGAAAATTCAGCCATCCATCTCTCTTGTGTGCTTGTCTCCTCTTATGTGTGTGTTTTCTTACAAGGAGCATGATGTCATCCTCTCCTTCATATTCTTCTCACTAAGCACAAGGTAAGGCTGTTCTAGCATCATTTTGAAATAGCAAGTGCGTGCTCATCCAAGTGAGTAAGATGGAAAAGAGTCTTACGAAAGGTAGGTAGGTTAAAATCATGTTAACCTATGGAGTACTTAACAGATCCAAAGCTCTCCTCCTCCGTCGTCCATGCATAGTTGCTACAATTGCATAAAATTGGTATCAGAGTGTGTGATTGGGGGCCAAGCCCACTCAATGGTTTTGAACCATTCAATAAAAGTCCTATCCCATATCTCTCTGGGCAGTAGATCATGACTATGTGGAGGAGAAGGAGGCGGCCATAGGTGCAAAACAGAGCAAAGCTCTCTTCATTGTTTTTTTTGTACCTTGGGTGTACACCTTCATCATTTTGCCTTGCGTGTGCATGTGCAGCTGCCGGCCAACATTTGGAGGGTGTTTGAAGCAAAAGGACCTCTATTCATATAAGGAGGATCACCATCGATTTTGCATTGATTTAGCATGACTTGGGGGGGGGGGGGGGTGGGGGGGGGGGGGGGGGGGGAAAGAGGCATATACTAAATTTTGTAGCATAAGTAAGAAAG